>NC_134357.1:266433854-266726354 GCF_048569485.1 Anomaloglossus baeobatrachus | reverse complement strand
AAAAATACGGTATAATATATATGAAGGTAAACTTAGATGTACCTCGATCTTCCATCTTTATTACTCTAATTTAGTTTATTTGATTTGTCTATTATTTATTAACTAACCCACTATATAAGAAAATGTATAACTGTAACCAATATTCGTCCTTATTGTGTTAACATACTAATAAAAGAATAATGCATTACTAGGAAGTAAATAATTGAATATATTGATGTATGAAGTGTTCTTTTCTTCCAAAAATTGGAACTTTCCGTTTTAATATGATTCATATTTAATAAAGTAATATTCTTATATTAGATATTATTTAACTAAATATTGAAGTGTTTTCTCAATTGAGATATTTAAAATTAGAAGGAAAAAATAAAATTGTAGAATTAAAATTTTGAATATTGAATAAAAATAATCAAAAATAAAAAATAGGAATAAAAGGAAAAATGAAAATTGGAATAAAAATAAAAATTGGAAAAAAAATAAGGCCTTCTATGTATATGACACTTATGTCCTTAATAACACATAACCTTAATATTACCAATATCTTGTATGATTTCCATACCTGTCATATCATTTACCTAGAAAAATAATTAAGTCATGTAATCTTGCTAATAATACTCTTCTTTGGTATATAAATGCATTGTGATTACCATACTTCAAATATTTTTTCCAATTTTCCTTTTGTACTTGATTAATATTAATTATTAAAGTATTGTGTAGACACGTATATTAATCAAATATAAATGTGTGATTGAGACCAAACCTTTTTCTTTTAATATCATCAAATATGATGTTATAAAAAAATTAATATGTTAAGATTATAAGATTAAATTAAATTAAAATGTATGTTGTATATCTTCAAGACCATATTATAAATATTTCTTTCATATTTGAAAATAAAATAATTACCAATCTGTGTATCAGTAAAAGAGAATAAGTAACACAAAACTGTATAAATCAAAACATTAAAAATACTTATTCTAAAATATGATTCTTCAGAATAAACCTGTGATTTGGACACATCTACATTAAAGAAATATGTCTATGAATAAGATATATTCTATATAAATTCCTTCATTATTAATACTCATGTACTATAACTTATTTATTCTAATAATATATATATACCTTACTTTGAAGTTAAAAAAAAATGTTGCCTTTTTTTTCTTTGGAAGCTTCAAAGACTTCTCTCGAGATAGAATTTCAGTCCACAGCTGTTCAGTCAATTAGACTGCCTCACTGTACGAGTATATACAAAACTATTCACATACAGTCCAACATTGACAACACATACCCCTTTTTGATTTTCAATTTTCCTATGCGCATTTCAAAATTATGATACTAATATGAAGTACTTCTTAAAGTATACGAATTACATTTACTCATGAGTAACAGATACCTTTGATAGTCACATACTGTACATTTGACCATAGGACAGACAGATACTTATTATTAGCTCAGTAATTCAAGTGTCACATGCTCTGTTACGTGCAAGGAACATCATTCCAACAAAACAAGCAAGTTTAAGCATTCCACTCCAAAAACTCAAATTACACCTTAAATAGCACCAAGGAAAACATGTATATTCATATTCCTGAAAAAAACGTTAAAAACAACTGATCTTCCTCTTGATGATTGCTACCTGAGAAAAATAATTATTATTATGCATGCTTTAACGATTAGCCTTACGCAAATATAAGATATATGTTACCTGATTGAGGATAAGAACAAATTTATAAATAAAAATTTAAAACTTCATCAATCTGCTTTACTGAGAAATTCTGAGGAAAATAAAGAATAAAATTATTATCATATTTATGATAAAAATGAAACACTTAAAATAATCTATACTTTTCCTTATTGTTAATTTTAAATATTATTATTCATATACAGAGATCAAATTATTAATTTATAAAATTTATATCATTTAACTAAATCAAAATATAACTTAGATTTTACTATCACTACTTTTAAATATATAATATGCTATATGAACATATATATATATATATATATATATATATATATATATATACACATACATACATACATATACAGTTAGGTCCAGAAATATTTGGACAGTGACACAATTTTCGCGAGTTGGACTCTGCATGCCACCACATTGGATTTGAAATGAAATCTCTACAACAGAATTCAAGTGCAGATTGTAACGTTTAATTTGAAGGTTTGAACAAAAATATCTGATAGAAATTGTAGGAATTGTACACATTTCTTTACAAACACTCCACATTTTAGAAGGTCAAAAGTAATTGGACAAATAAACCAAACCCAAACAAAATATTTTTATTTTCAATATTTTGTTGCGAATCCTTTGGAGGCAATCACTGCCTTAAGTCTGGAACCCATGGACATCACCAAACGCTGGGTTTCCTCCTTCTTAATGCTTTGCCAGGCCTTTACAGCCACAGCCTTTAGGTCTTGCTTGTTTGTGGGTCTTTCCGTCTTAAGTCTGGATTTGAGCAAGTGAAATGCATGCTCAATTGGGTTAAGATCTGGTGATTGACTTGGCCATTGCAGAATGTTCCACTTTTTTGCACTCATGAACTCCTGGGTAGCTTTGGCTGTATGCTTGGGGTCATTGTCCATCTGTACTATGAAGCGCCGTCCGATCAACTTTGCGGCATTTGGCTGAATCTGGGCTGAAAGTATATCCCGGTACACTTCAGAATTCATCCGGCTACTCTTGTCTGCTGTTATGTCATCAATAAACACAAGTGACCCAGTGCCATTGAAAGCCATGCATGCCCATGCCATCACGTTGCCTCCACCATGTTTTACAGAGGATGTGGTGTGCCTTGGATCATGTGCCGTTCCCTTTCTTCTCCAAACTTTTTTCTTCCCATCATTCTGGTACAGGTTGATCTTTGTCTCATCTGTCCATAGAATACTTTTCCAGAACTGAGCTGGCTTCATGAGGTGTTTTTCAGCAAATTTAACTCTGGCCTGTCTATTTTTGGAATTGATGAATGGTTTGCATCTAGATGTGAACCCTTTGTATTTACTTTCATGGAGTCTTCTCTTTACTGTTGACTTAAAGACAGATACACCTACTTCACTGAGAGTGTTCTGGACTTCAGTTGATGTTGTGAACGGGTTCTTCTTCACCAAAGAAAGTATGCGGCGATCATCCACCACTGTTGTCATCTGTGGACGCCCAGGCCTTTTTGAGTTCCCAAGCTCACCAGTCAATTCCTTTTTTCTCAGAATGTACCCGACTGTTGATTTTGCTACTCCAAGCATGTCTGCTATCTCTCTGATGGATTTTTTCTCTTTTTTCAGCCTCAGGATGTTCTGCTTCACCTCAATTGAGAGTTCCTTAGACCGCATGTTGTCTGGTCACAGCAACAGCTTCCAAATGCAAAACCACACACCTGTAATCAACCCCAGACCTTTTAACTACTTCATTGATTACAGGTTAACGAGGGAGACGCCTTCAGAGTTAATTGCAGCCCTTAGAGTCCCTTGTCCAATTACTTTTGGTCCCTTGAAAAAGAGGAGGCTATGCATTACAGAGCTATGATTCCTAAACCCTTTCTCCGATTTGGATGTGAAAACTCTCATATTGCAGCTGGGAGTGTGCACTTTCAGCCAATATTATATATATAATTGTATTTCTGAACATGTTTTTGTAAACAGCTAAAATAACAAAACTTGTGTCACTGTCCAAATATTTCTGGGCCTAACTGTACGTAATGCATAGATTCACTGTATATGAATAATTATGAATATCAAATACAAATCACCATATTTTATTAATTCATAAATCCCCTTCTACCCAAACTGAAAACCAGCCTGAGTTTTTCTTCCAATTAAATTTAATAAACCCATTTGTAAACTATTGGGATTATTGAAAAAATCTTGTAACCCGACTGTTCTTTTTAAATGAGCAAGAATGTCTTGAGGACCCATCAGCTGTCTTTGGGTGTCACATTCTCTAGAAGGCATTCTGCCCAATAATGACAAGGGAAAAGGATTTGCACAAGACACCTGTTTCTGCCTCTCAAAACTTTTAAACATACATTGTCCGAGATCATCAGTATCAGACGGATTGTATGATTTGTAATTTACATGCAATTTCCTACGAATTTCATACATTTTGTCGCAGGAATATTTGGATCTGGAAGACACTGTTGGTTTGTCATAAAATGTCTCTTTTTTTTGTTTCACAGAATTCATTAATTTCTGTTTTGATTTCTTTAGGTAATTTCTAACAAAATCGATAAATTGGGTACTTTCGAATAGATTCCGTTTCTTTAACGCTATAGCACAGGTTTTAGTATCAAGAATTTTTTTAAATTTCTTGACGAACAAATGTACTATTTCAATCGGTCTGACATTTGGAATAACCGCCCTATATAAATGTTCAAAAACGGACATAAATGAGAACGTACTTTCATTCTGTTCAATTTGTAATTACTTCAACATCTCATAATTTGGATTAGATTCACTCCGTTCACAGAAAATGAGATTTCTCAGCCTCGTGATGTCATCATCATTTGGACAATCAAAAGTCTCATTGCCAGAAGACTTTTTTTAATGCTAGCTGTCTGAAAAAGATGCTGGGGTAACCACATATGAAATATCTGAGTCTTCTCACTATTGGTTAACTTTAACTTTTCAACGCTACTTTCAAATATTTCTGAATTTCTGCATACTTGTATTTTGGGATTATATGCGGGTATTAATTTGCATATATTTAAAAGATTCTTCCTAAGTTTAACCCCTAAGTTAGCCTGTTCTAATTTTAGAAACTGATCTCCGCCATGCTTTCTGACTACTCCCCCTTCTGGCTACGCTTTGTCATTTCCTTCTCTGACAACTCCCCCTTCTGGCTTCTCTACGTCATTTCCTGCTTCTGTTCCGATATCCCGAAGGTTACCTTGAATAGACTGCACATGTCTGCGGCCATCTTGATTACAGTCAAAATCTGACTTTTCAAGTTGTCCATTCCCACAATCCTTACATTTCTCTAACACTAACTTGTGAAATTCATAGACTAAATGACAGACATTTCTGATTTTCTGTTTCTCTCTATTAAAAGACATTGCACATTCTACACGTGAATTCTCAAGTTCACATTCCCCATAAAGGCTTAACCAAAGCTTTTCTACATTAGAAATATCTGAGTATGTGAACTGAAGTTTACTTTGCTTAACATAAGAAGAGATAAAATCCATTTTCTTACCTGGAATGACCCAATATGCGACTAGATTCACCTCGTTCAGCACGTCCAATACTTTATGGACTGACTTATTCTTTTTTGTTCAAAGACACGTCAAAGGTTAACTTGTGGCTTTGTAAACTTTTTAAAGTTCATTTAAAAAACATTCATGCGACTTGACTTGTCCGTATTTCCTAGGTTCTGCATGATTTTTATAAATTGTCAATTCCTGATACTTTGCAAAAGGTATTCATTACTTCTATCTCCCATATGCAAAGTGAAGGAATAAGTACGAAAAATGGAAAAAAAAATCAAGAATGGCTGGCTCTCCAAATGTTAAAAATATACTCTTAAATATATTTTTCTTCAAATACATGATAAGATGCATGACTAATGGACTTCAAAATATATAAAAAAAAAATGTATTTTATATCTATTTAAAAATGGTTGCCAGAATCAGTTACAGAAAGGAAAAATAATATTCTTGTTTGCTTACGTAAAAGAGATTCAATTAGTCCATATTAATTAATAGAAATCTTCATTCATCTTTCTTGAGTTCTTGAATGGGCTCATGCTGGAGGCCTGACAGCATATGTCTTGCTTTGTTGAGGCCTGGATGGAGGGATGGATGGATCCAGCTTCCAGCAGGCTGTGACATTTGTCGATTGACTCTCGGAGCAGGAGTCAGAGCAGCCACCCCCTCCCACCGTGTGTTATATGACAACTGTCCAAACCATATAGGGTATTTCAGCTGAACGCATGTTACATGATGTAATCCTTTTGCTGGAAAGATCCAGATGGATAAATCTACCATACTATGTCAGCACTTATGTATATGTGTATTCAATATGGATACCTTAATATTTATTCCTTATAAGAACCTTATCAATAAGCTATGCCCTCCAACATAAACAGAACTGTGAACATATATAATATGTCCTATTATAAAATGTTTGATAACTAGATGTATTAAGTTTAATGTTTTAACAATGGTAAAAAATATATCTAAAAAAAATAAAGTGTCAAATGCAAAGAGGTAGTTATATTAATATTGTTAGCAATATGTGCATGGTTTGTATACAGTGGATACAGAAAGTATTCAGACCCCTTTAAATGTTTCACTCTTTGTCTTATTGCAGTTATTTGTTAAATTCAAAAAAGTTCATTTTTTTCTCATTAATGTACACTCTGCACCCCATCTTAACAGAAAAAAACAGAAATGCAAATTTATTAAACAAGAAAAACTGAAATATCACATTGTCATAAGTATTCCATTTGCTCAGTATTGAGTAGATGCACTCTTTTGAGCTAGTACAGCCACGAGTCTTCTTGGTAATGATGCGTCAAGTTTTTGACACCTGGATTTTGGGGATCCTCTGCCATTCTTCCTTGCAAATCTTCTCCAGTTTCGTCAGGTTGGATGGTGATCGTTGGTGGACAGCCATTTTTCAGGTCTCTCCAGAGATGCTCAATTGAGTTTAGGTCAGAGCTCTGTTTGAGCCAGTCAAGAATGGTTACAAAGTTGTTCTGAAGCCACTCCTTTCTTATTTTAGCTGTGTGCTTGGTGTCATTGTCTTGTTGCAAGGTAAACCTTCAGCAAAGTCTGAGGTCCAGAGCACTATGGTAGAGGTTTTCTTCCAGGATATCTCTGTACTTGGCTGCATTCATCTTTTCTTCAATTGCAACCAGACGTCTTGTCCCTGCAACTGAAAAACACCCCCATAGCATGATGCTGCCACCACCATGTTTCACTGTTGGGATTGTATTGGGCAGGTGATGAGCAGTACCTGGTTTTCTCCACACATACCACTTAGAATTATCACCAAAAAGTTCTTTATTTGTCTCATCAGACCAGAGAATCTTATTTCTCATAGTCTGGGAGTCCTTCATGTGTTGTTTTGCAAACTCTATGCAGGCTTTTATATGTCTTGCTCTGAGGAGAGGCTTCCGTTGGGCCACTCTGTCATAAAGGCCCAACTGGTGGAGGGCTGCAGTGATAGGTAACTTTGTGGAACTTTCTCCCATCTCCCTACTGCATCTCTGGAGCTCAGCCACAGTGATCTTGGGGTTCTTCTTTACCTCTCTCACCAAGGCTCTTCTTCCACGATTGCTGAGATTGGCTGGATGGCCAGGTCTAGGAAGCGTTCTGGTGGTCTCAAACAGCTTCCATTTAAGGATTATGGAGGCTACTGTGCTCTCAGGAACCTTGAGTATTGCAGAAATTCTTTTGTAACCTTGGCTAGATCTGTGCCTTGCCACAATTCTGTCACGGAGTTCCTTGGACAGTTCCTTTGACCTTATGATTCTGTCATTTGGTCTGACATGCACTGCGAGGTCTTATATATAGTGTTGAGTGGATCCAAACTGTAAAAATCCGGATCCTCGTGGTTTCAGCATCCGATCCGGGTCCGACCCGGTCGCGGGAATCCGGCTGCACGATCCTTAATTTTTTTTTTCTCTCTCTCTTTCTCTCCTTCCCATTCACATACATTGGTCCGGATTCCGGATCGGATCCGGACTTCTTTTCCAACCCGCGACGGATCCGCCAGACCCGGATTATTAGAAATCCGCTCAACTCTACTTATATAGACAGGTGTGTGCCTTTCCAAGCCAAGTCCTATCAGTTTACCTAAACACAGCTGGACTCCAATGAAGGAGTAGAACCATCTCAAGGAGGATCACAAGGAAATGGACAGCATGTGATTTAAATATGAGTGTCTGAGCAAAGGGTCTGAATACTTATGACCATGTCATATTTCAGTTTTTCTTGTTTAATAAATTTGCAAAAATTTCTACATTTCTGGATTTGTTCTTTCAAGATGGGGTGCAGAGTGTACATTAATGAGAAAAAAATTAACTTATTTGAATTTACCAAATATCTGCAATGAAACAAAGAGTGAAAAATTTAAAGGGGTCTGAATACTTCCGTACCCACTGTATATAATATATAGTTATACAATAAGGGTGCATACATCCAAAGTGCCTAATTACTCAAAGACATCAGAAAACCTGAAGGCCATGTGGACTCCATAAGTAAAACCATGGTACCATAATCATGACCAAAATATACCCATCCTGAAGAAGATAGCGCCTAAACACACGTGTCGGGGTGGGCGTCACAGTCACTGACCTGGTGCTTCTGTCGTGCTTAAATATTTGCTGGTTATCTATACTGCTACTGCATGCCGTCTCTTGTGTTGTTATCTACCATCACATACAGTACCTCCATTGATAGTCTGCACAGTTACTGTTATCTGCCAGGGGTTAATGTCCTCTGCCTTATATACTGCCACTGTGAGGGATTCTAGCCACTGTACTGATGTTTATGCCCTCTACTGGTACACTGTCACTACGTATCTGTATATTAACCCTATATGGGTATATTTCTTTAGGTGTATGATTCTGTGAGTGTGTGATATACTACTTACAGGGGAGGCTGTGAGAAGTGGCTGTTATCCAAAAAGGGTTCAGAACATACGAATAGGGGCCTTCTGGTTCCGAAAAGTGACCCATGGGTGGAGCTTTCGGCCAGGATCTGTTACCTGTTGTTGTCAATAAATACGGACACCCACCGAGACTGATGTGTAGAGTAGTTGAAATTGAAGGTCTGAAACTTTCACATTCATGTACAAAGACCTACATGGATAGATTGGGTTTATTGCCCTCACTGGGGGGCCCCTGGAGCATGTGCTTGAAGGATTTGATAGACCAGGTTTGTCACTTTCATTTATGTGCAAAGAACTGCTCGGCCAGATTGGATTTATTGCCCTCGCTGGGAGGCCACATGGCATGTGGTTATTGAGCTTCAGAGACTAACTCAGAAGAGACTGAGGTGAGTATAAGATCTAGATACACATCAACATAGGCAGAATAACGATCATACACTATTTCAGGGTTCCACTCAAAAGGAACAAAACTGCTGGGTACTAGCCAGGAAGCGGATCATCATGGCCATTTCTGCATGAATGACTGAATGTTTTGCTGACAGGTTGTGATTCCTGTGAGGGGGGTGTCTTAGAGAGTGTCACAACGATGTGCAAATGCCTTGTCATTTGTGTATGAGCACTATCACTTTGGTGAAAGCACCTCATTTGGGACATATTTTTCTTGGCGAGGTCATCCGATATTTTCTTCATCCATATTACTAGGTTGCATAGACATCATCATAAACTACCATGCTCTAGTCCCCAGGTTACTGGATTGGCAGACGATCGTATGACATTGAACAATTTGCCTTTGACGAGACTGGCAGATATTCTGGACATAGTAGCATAAGTGAGGACGAGTTGGACCCTGGCTACTGACACTGACCTCACAAAACTAATGTCTGAGAGTTGCATGATTTGTGAGTTTGAAAGAACTGACATTGCTCACTCTGGAGGAAGACAACCCTTTGTTTGCAAGCAAATGCTTGACTTGCTCCAATTCACTTTTCTTATTTTACAATACCCTGCTCATGCTCACATCCTAAAAGAAATTGAGAGATATAACCTTTCTGTGCACACATCATACACTGTGTGGGCTCAGTTGTACTACGCAACCCTAACCAGCCTATCTCTAGCAAAGAAATTCAATTTACCTACAGACAGATGCTAGAATATGTTGAGATCATAACATGCATTTTGATAACACACTGCTTGTTATAGTCTTCTTTTTAGCTCATTTTGGTGCTGTCCTGGTGTTATGCATGCAATATCTTTAGGCGCTGTTTATTATCCTTATCTTGGTCTGCTGGAAGTGTGGGTCCTTTTTTGACCATTTTTGGTAAAGATGCACTGTGTCTTTAAGGAACTCAACTTTTGAATTGGGGTCTGGAAATCGTAGTATAGCTCCGTCAGGATGCCCTGATAAGATTCCAAGGGTGTTTTTGGCAAATTGTGGGGATTTTGCTATAGGTGCGCTCTTAAACTTTTGAATTGGGGGCTGGAAATAGCAGTGCAGCTCCATTAGGTCACCCTGCTAAGATTCCCAGGGTGTTATTAGGGATTTGTGGGGGTTTGCTTGTTGAGGTCTTCTCTTTAGCACTTTTTGCTGCTGTCTCGGATGTATTCAATACCTAACATGTCTCCTGACTGGGCATTGTTTATAGTCATTACCTGCAAAGCAATGTTTGCTTGCTTCCTGTGCCATAGGAAAAACATTGAGAGCTTTAAAAGTTTTTCTGGTGTAATGCTCTATACAACTGCTCACGTGAGAAAACCAAGGGGTAGAAGGACCCTAAATGATTTACTCTGTGGTACTGGTATCCTCATTACAAGAAATGAAACTACTGCAGTAAAAGTTGAGTGGCAGCTGCTTTGCCCCAGACGTGAGGTACCGGAGTAGCAGTAACTGTTTTACCTTGCGGGGTTCTGGGTGATGCAGTGTCGATTGACAGAGCCCGCTTGGAGGTGTATCCAGCTCTGTGGGGGGGTATTGTGACTACCAGACACCTTAGGTGTTGGGTGATGCGGTGTTAGTCGGCAGAACCTGCGAGGAGGTGTATCCAGCTTGGTTAGCGGTACTGTGACTGCTGGATACCTTGGTAAGCCAACATTCTACCCTCTGAAAACAATTTGTTGTTTGGGTAGAGAATTCTCTCCTGGGTATAGAGAATTGTTCGTTCCCAACCTACTCGGTGGAGATGGGGACTGTACAGAGTATACGCTCCTCCAATAAGGCCATGTGCCCATGAGAAAATGTACATGCAGAATTTTCTGCATTTATTTCCGCAGGTTCACACAGCAGCTCCCCTGAATCCGCAGCTATGCGTTGTTGCGGAATTGATGCGTAAAATGTGCGGAATTCGTGCGATTTTCCTACAAACATCCTCCCCTGTATCTCCATAGTAGAAAGGCAGGAAATCCGCAGTAAATTCTGCATGAATAATTGCAGTTCTTTGTGGCTGCGGAAAATCCGCAGCATTTTCCGCAGGTGCAAATTCGACAGCATTGAAACAGCACTCCGCAAATCCCATAGGATAACATGGTGAGTGTCTGTACTTGCACAAACCTGCGGATTTATCTGAAAATCTAAAAGATCTGCAGGTTTTCCTCAACAAAATCCGTGGGTATTTACTCCCGTGGGCACATAGCCTAAGGATACAGAGACATGGCTCCCCACAATAAACATAGAACAACATGTTAAAGACACAGAGGCAATAAGTGGATGCAGACCAATGCTGAAAAAGCTCTGAATGTAGGTGTGAATGGACCACTGGATGAAAAAACATGGCAGAAGTTTCTCACTAACTGCAAGGGATGGCTGGAGGACTAAAATAAGCATGACCAGGCCGCAGTGTGATATGAAGTAACCCAGGGAAGGACTTTCATAAAAATCACGAGAGACGCACAGAGGGACAGAGTATGACGTAAGGGAAGCTATCAATTCACCAGAAAAATGACCCATTATTCTTACTAATTGTGAGGCAGCGGGTTCTTAAAGTCAGTCAAGTGAGGCAGTGACCCAGGTTCTTGTTCACACCAACAGTCTTTTTATTCACACCAAACAGTTGTTACAAACCTGAAAACCAGGAACCCAGCCGGTTCACGTAGATGCAGTCCAATAAATGTCCAGATCGCCTGCTGCACCACTGTAGGAATCCTGGGTGAAGGGGTCCACTTATACCACTTATAATGTCCAGGTTTCTTAGTGCTTGCTCCACACAGCCAGTTCACACAGTACCAGCTATTCCAACAGCCTGGATCCCAAGTGAGACACACAGAATTACACAGAATTCTCCAAAAATAAAAGCCCTAACAGGTTCATTTAAACCCAATACTTGGTCAAAGAGCTTGACCAAGTTCAAACTTTTATTTTGCAAAAAAATCTACAATTTTGGTCACTACTCAAAACAATGAGCCACCTGACTAATCAGAAAAGAGTAATTCACAGTGACATAAATATAAACCTACAAGAACTACTCAAAAATTCATAAAAGCATATAATCTTTATTAGAACATAATAAAAATCTATATATATAATTGCCTTATTCTGTCTGTCTGTCTTGCTCCAAAATTGTGTCCTTACGGTGACACAAAGCTGATTGGCCGCTGGGCTCGCCATGGCCCCGCCCCCCGCACAGATTGGCCGCTCGCCCAGGCTGCGCCCCCACACGGATTGGCCGGCCGCTCGCCCAGGCTCCGCCCCCCCCCACAGATTGGCCTCTCGCCCCGGCACCCTGCAGGCATTGGCAACTCGGCCACGCCCCGCCCCCCTCACGCAATGCACGCTAGCTCTGGCCCCGCCCCCCCCCCACGCATTCCTTGAACCGACACGGTCAGGGAGCCACGACTACCAGGTGAGTACTGTACCCCTGGGAGCCCACATCAGCGTACGCCGCCAAACCAGCCAACACATACCCTCACATTGCTGAGGCTGGCCGGCGTATGCTGGTGTGGGCTCCCGTGCGAGCGGGGGACGAGATATGCTGGTAACCATGGTAGCATAGTTACCAGCGCATCAAGGTCCTGCAGCGGCGGAAAATACACACACGCACACACATAACAGCACACACACACACACCAGATCACACTCGCTCTCACACACACACACACCTCACACACACACACCTCACACACACATCACATCGCATCCACATACTCACAACATCCTGGGATATCGCTTGCTTCTCGGCGGCGATACTGTGCTGTGAGCTTCCAGGACCTGCCGGAGGATCACATGGCCAGAAGCATGTGGTATCTCCGGATGTTGTGAGTATAAGCGCGTATGTGCGATATCGTCAATGTGTGTGTGCGTGAGTGTATGCGATCGGGTGTGTGTGAGTGTATGCGATCGGGTGTGTGTGAGTGTATGCGATCGGGTGTGTGAGTGTCGGCAGAGGAGCACGGCGTGCTGGAGGAGGCTGGGAGGAGAGAGGCTGATCCTGGGGAAGGCTGGGATGGGGAGGCTGAGAGAAGAGAGGCTGATGCTGCGGGAGGCTGAGGCTGGGGTAGGCTGGGAGGAGAGAGGCTGATGCTGGGGACCGAAAAGGCTGATGCTGGGGGAGGCTGAGGCTGGGGTAGGCTGGGAGGAGAGAGGCTGATGCTGGGAGGAGAGAGGCTTATGCTGGGGGAGGCTGAGGCTGGGGTAGGCTGGGAGGAGAGAGGCTGATGCTGGGAAGAGAGAGGCTGATGCTGGGAGGAGAGAGGCTGATGCTGGGGGAGGCTGAGGCTGGGGTAGGCTGGGAGGAGAGAGGCTGATGCTGGGAAGAGAGAGGCTGATGCTGGGAGGAGAGAGGCTGATGCTGGGGGAGGCTGAGGCTGGGGTAGGCTGGGAGGAGAGAGGCTGATGCTGAGAGGAGAGAGGCTGATGCTGGGGGAGGCTGAGGCTGGGGTAGGCTGGGAGGAGAGAGGCTGATGCTGGGAAGAGAGAGGCTGATGCTGGGAGGAGAGAGGCTGATGCTGGGGTAGGCTGAGGCTGGGGTAGGCTGGGAGGAGAGAGGCTGATGCTGGGAAGAGAGAGGCTGATGCTGGGAGGAGAGAGGCTGATGCTGGGGGAGGCTGAGGCTGGGGTAGGCTGGGAGGAGAGAGGCTGATGCTGAGAGGAGAGAGGCTGATGCTGGGGGAGGCTGAGGCTGGGGTAGGCTGGGAGGAGGGAGGCTGATGCTGGGAGGAGAGAGGCTGATGCTGGGAGGAGAGAGGCTGATGCTGGGGACAGAAAAGGCTGATGCTGGGAGGAGAGGCTGATGCTGGGATGAGAGAGGCTAATGCTGGGGACAGAGAGGCTGATGCTGGGGACAGAGAGGCTGATGCTGGGGACAGAGAGGCTGATGCTGCGGGTAGAGAGGCTGATGCTGCGGGCAGAGAGGCTGATGCTGGTGCAGCATGGGGGATGGAGCACGATGGGAGGTGCGCAGCATGGGGAATGGAGCACGTTTGGGAGTGCGCAGCATGGCGGATGGAGCACGTTTGGGAGTGCGCAGCATGGCGGATGGAGCACGTTTGGGAGTGCGCAGCATGGCGGATGGAGCACGTTTGGGAGTGAGCAGCATGGCGGATGGAGCACGTTTGGGAGTGCACAGCATGGCGGATGGACCACGTTTGGGAGTGTGCAGCATAGCGGATGGAGCACGTTTGGGAGTGCGCAGCATGGCGGATTGAGCACGTTTGGGAGTGCACAGCATGGGAGATGGAGCACGATGGGGGGTGCACAGCATAGGGGATGGAGCACAATGGGGAGTGCGCTGCATGGGGGATGGAGCACGATGGGAAGTGCACACCTCCCCCCAACACACACACACGCGCGCGCGCACTGCACAACACACCACACACACACACTGGGAACCACAAACAACTGCCCTACACAGACACCCACACACAGACAACGCTGCACACACACAACACACAAACACCGCGGCACACACAAATATACGCACATACCGCACAACACACACATTGCACAAAACATACCTCCCCCCAAAACACACCACACACACACAAACCGCGCAACACACACACACAACGCTACAGACACACAGCGCTCCACAAACAACGCAACACACATACAACACCGCTCTCACCCCCCGTCACACCCAGACAACACCCAGAACATGTACAGCCCCTACACAAACACTTGGTAACTACACACAACAACATCTATATATATATATATATATATATATAACAAAAATCATACATGAACTACACAATACATAAATTCTAGAATACCCGATGCGTAGAATCGGGCCACCTTCTAGTCTATATATATATAATTGCCTTATTCTGTCTGTCTGTCTGTCTGTCTTGCTCCAAAATTGTGTCCTTACGGTGACACAAAGCTGATTGGCCGCTGGGCTCGCCATGGCCCCGCCCCCCCGCACGGATTGGCCACTCGCCTCGCCTCGGCTCCTCCCCCCGCATGGATTGGCCGCTCGCCTCGCCTCGGATCCGCCCCCCCGCACGGATTGGCCGCCACTCAGACGCACACTCAGACTCACACTCACTCAGACTCACACTCACTCAGACTCACACTCACTCAGACTCACACTCACTCAGACTCACACTCACTCAGACTCACACTTAGACTCAGACTCACACTTAGACTCAGACTCACACTCAGACTCACACTCAGACTCAGACGCACACTCAGATGCACACTCAGACTCACACTCACTCAGACTCACACTCAGACTCACACTCACTCAGACTCACACTTAGACTCAGACTCACAGACTCAGACTCACACTCACACTCAGACGCACACTCAGATGCACACTCAGACTCACACTCACTCAGACTCACACTCACTCAGACTCACACTCAGACTCAGACTCAGACTCAGACTCACACTCACACTTAGACTCAGACTCAGACTCACACTCAGACTCACACTCAGACTCAGACGCACACTTAGACTCAGACTCACACTCAGATGCACACTCAGACTCAGACGCACACTCAGACTCACACTCACTCAGACTCACACTCACTCAGACTCACACTCAGACTCACACTAAGACTCACACTAAGACTCACACTAAGACTCACACTCAGACTCACACTCAGACTCACATTCAGACTCACACTCAGACTCACACTCAGACTCACACTCACACTTAGACTCAGACTCACACTCAGACTCACACTCAGACTCACACTCAGACTCACACTCAGACTCACACTCAGACTCACACTTAGACTCAGACTCACACTCAGACTCACACTCAGACTCACACTCAGACTCACACTCAGACTCACACTCAGATGCACACACAGACTCAGACTCACACTCACTCAGACTCACACTCAGACTCACACTTAGACTCACACTTAGACTCAGACTCACACTCAGACTCACACTCAGACTCACACTCAGACTCACACTCAGACTCACACTCAGACTCAGACTCACACTTAGACTCAGACTCACACTCAGACTCAGACGCAGACTCAGATGCACACTCAGACTCACACTCACTCAGACTCACACTCACACTCAGACTCACACTCAGACTCACACTCAGACTCACACTCAGACTCACACTCAGACTCACACTCAGACTCACACTCAGACGCACACACAGACTCACACTCAGATGCACACACAGACTCACACTCACTCAGACTCACACACACTCAGACTCACACTCACTCAGACTCACACACACTCAGACTCACACTCAGACTCACACTCACTCAGACTCACAGACTCAGACTCACACTCACACTCACACTCAGACTCACACTCAGACTCACACTCAGACTCACACTCAGACTCACACTCAGACTCACACACAGACTCACACTCAGATGCACACACAGACTCACACTCACTCAGACTCACACTCACTCAGACTCACACTCAGACTCACACTTAGACTCAGACTCACACTTAGACTCAGACTCACACTCAGACTCAGACGCAGACTCAGATGCACACTCAGACTCACACTCACTCAGACTCACACACACTCAGACTCACACTCAGACTCACACTCACTCAGACTCACACACACTCAGACTCACACTCAGACTCACACTCACTCAGACTCACACTTAGACTCAGACTCACAGACTCAGACTCACACTCACACTCAGACGCACACTCAGATGCACACTCACACTCACACTCAGACTCACACTCACACTTAGACTCAGACTCACACTCAGACTCACACTCAGACTCACACTCAGACTCACACTCAGACTCAGACGCACACTTAGACTCAGACTCACACTCAGACTCACACTCAGACTCACACTCAGACTCACACTCAGACTCACACTCAGACTCAGACGCACACTTAGACTCAGACTCACACTCAGACTCAGACGCACACTCAGATGCACACTCAGACTCACACTCAGATGCACACTCAGACTCACACTCAGACTCACACTCACACTTAGACTCAGACTCACACTCAGATGCACACTCAGACTCACACTCACTCAGACTCACACTCACTCAGACTCACACTCAGACTCACACTCAGACGCACACTCAGACGCACACTCAGATGCACACTCAGATGCACACTCACACTTAGACTCCGACTCACACTTAGACTCAGACTCACACTTAGACTCAGACTCACACTCACACTCAGACGCACACTCAGACGCACACTCAGATGCACACTCAGACTCACACTCAGACTCACACTCAGACTCACACTCACACTTAGACTCACACTCAGACTCAGACTCACACTCAGACTCACACTCAGACTCACACTCAGACTCACACTCAGACTCAGACTCACACTCACTCAGACTCACACTCAGACTCACACTCAGACTCACACTTAGACTCACACTCAGACTCACACTCAGACTCACACTCACTCAGACTCACACTCACTCAGACTCACACTCAGACTCACACTCAGACTCACACTCACACTCACTCACACTCACACTCACACTCACTCAGACTCACACTCACTCAGACTCACACTCAGACTCACACTCAGACTCACACTCAGACTCACACTCAGACTTACACTCAGACTCACTCAGACTCACACTCACTCAGACTCACACTCACTCAGACTCACACTCAGACTCACACTTAGACTCAGACTCACACTTAGACTCAGACTCACACTTAGACTCAGACTCACACTCAGACACACACTCAGACTCAGACGCAGACTCAGATGCACACTCACACTCACACTCAGACTCACACTCAGACTCACATTCAGACTCACACTCAGACTCACACTCAGACTCACATTCAGACTCACACTCAGACTCACACTCACACTCACACTCAGACTCGGATGCACACTCAGACTCAGACTCACACTCAGACTCAGACTCGGATGCAGACTCAGACTCACCCTCACAGACTCACACTCAGACTCACACTCAGACTCACTCACACACTCAGACTCAGACGCACACTCAGACTCACACGCACACTCAGACTCACACTCAGACTCACACACACACTCACACTCAGATGCACACTCAGACTCACACTCACTCACACACTCAGACTCACACTCACACGCACACTCAGATTCAGACTCACACGCACACTCAGACTCACACGCACACTCAACGCCGCAGACACACAACACCCAACACACAAACACCGCGGCACACACAAATATACGCACATACCGCACAACACACACATTGCACAAAACATACCTCCCCCCAAAACACACACACACACCACACACAAACCGCGCAACACACACACACAACGATACAGACACACAGCGCTCCACAAACAACGCAACACACATACAACACCGCTCTCACCCCCCGTCACACCCAGACAACACCCAGAACATGTACAGCCCCTACACAAACACTTGGTAACTACACACAACAACATCTATATATATATATATATATATATATATATAACAAAAATCATACATGAACTACACAATACATAAATTCTAGAATACCCGATGCGTAGAATCGGGCCACCTTCTAGTCTATATATATATAATTGCCTTATTCTGTCTGTCTGTCTGTCTGTCTGTCTTGCTCCAAAATTGTGTCCTTACGGTGACACAAAGCTGATTGGCCGCTGGGCTCGCCATGGCCCCGCCCCCCCGCACGGATTGGCCACTCGCCTCGCCTCGGCTCCTCCCCCCGCATGGATTGGTCGCTCGCCTCGCCTCGGATCCGCCCCCCCGCACGGATTGGCCGCCACTCAGACTCACACTCAGACGCACACTCAGACTCACACTCACTCAGACTCACACTCACTCAGACTCACACTTAGACTCAGACTCACACTTAGACTCAGACTCACACTCAGACTCACACTCAGACTCAGACGCACACTCAGATGCACACTCAGACTCACACTCACTCAGACTCACACTCACTCAGACTCAGACTCAGACTCAGACTCACACTCACACTTAGACTCAGACTCACACTCAGACTCACACTCAGACTCAGACGCACACTTAGACTCAGACTCACACTCAGACTCACACTCAGACTCAGACGCACACTCAGATGCACACTCAGACTCACACTCACTCAGACTCACACTCACTCACACTCAGACTCACACTCACACTCCGACTCACACTTAGACTCACACTTAGACTCAGACTCACAGACTCAGACTCACACTCACACTCAGACGCACACTCAGATGCACACTCAGACTCACACTCAGACTCACACTCACACTTAGACTCAGACTCACACTCAGATGCACACTCAGACTCACACTCACTCAGACTCACACTCACTCAGACTCACACTCAGACTCACACTCAGACTCACATTCAGACTCACATTCAGACAACAGACTCACAGACTCACATTCAGACTCACACTCAGACTCACACTCAGACTCAGACGCACACTCAGATGCACACTCAGACTCACACTCACTCAGACTCACACTCACTCAGACTCACACTCACTCAGACTCACACTCACTCAGACTCACACTCAGACTCACACTAAGACTCACACTCAGACTCACACTCAGACTCACACTCAGACTCACACTCAGACTCACACTCAGACTCACACTCAGACTCACACTCAGATGCACACTCACACTTAGACTCAGACTCACACTCAGACTCACACTCAGATGCACACTCAGACTCACACTCACTCAGACTCACACTCACTCAGACTCACACTCACTCAGACTCACACTCACTCAGACTCACACTCAGACTCACACTAAGACTCACACTCAGACTCACACTCAGACTCACACTCAGACTCACACTCAGACTCACACTCAGACTCACACTCAGACTCACACTCACACTTAGACTCCGACTCACACTCAGACTCCGACTCACACTTAGACTCAGACTAACAGACTCAGACTCACACTCACACTCAGACGCACACTCAGATGCACACTCAGACTCACACTCACACTCACACTCAGACTCACACTCAGACTCACACTCAGACTCACACTCAGACTCACACTCAGACTCACACTCACACTTAGACTCAGACTCACACTCAGACTCACACTCAGACTCACACTCACTCAGACTCACACTCACTCAGACTCACACTTAGACTCAGACTCACACTTAGACTCAGACTCACACTTAGACTCAGACTCACAGACTCAGACTCACAGACTCAGACTCACAGACTCAGACTCACACTCAGACTCACACTCAGGCTCACACTCAGGCTCACACTCAGACTCACACTCAGACTCACACTCAGACTCAGACGCACACTTAGACTCAGACTCACACTCAGACTCAGACGCACACTCAGATGCACACTCAGACTCACACTCACTCAGACTCACACTCACTCACACTCAGACTCACACTCACACTCCGACTCACACTTAGACTCAGACTCACAGACTCAGACTCAGACTCACACTCCGACTCACACTTAGACTCAGACTCACAGACTCAGACTCAGACTCACACTCAGACTCACACTCACTCAGACTCACACTCACTCAGACTCACACTTAGACTCAGACTCACACTCAGACTCAGACGCACACTCAGATGCACACTCAGACTCACACTCACTCAGACTCACACTCACTCACACTCAGACTCACACTCACACTCCGACTCACACTTAGACTCAGACTCACAGACTCAGACTCACACTCACACTCAGACGCACACTCAGATGCACACTCAGACTCACACTCAGACTCACACTCACACTTAGACTCAGACTCACACTCAGACTCAGACGCACACTCAGACGCACACTCAGACTCACACTCACTCAGACTCACACTCACTCAGACTCACACTCACTCAGACTCACACTCACTCAGACTCACACTCAGACTCACACTCAGACTCACATTCAGACTCACATTCAGACAACAGACTCACAGACTCACACTCAGACGCACACTCAGATGCACACTCAGACTCACACTCAGACTCACACTCAGACTCACACTCACACTCAGACTCACACTCAGACTCACACTCAGACGCACACTCACTCAGACTCACACTCACTCAGACTCACACTCACTCAGACTCACACTCACTCAGACTCACACTCAGACGCACACTCAGACGCACACTCAGACGCACACTCAGACGCACACTCAGACGCACACTCAGACGCACACTCAGATGCACACTCACACTTAGACTCAGACTCACACTCAGACTCCGACTCACACTTAGACTCACAGACTCAGACTCACACTCACACTCAGACGCACACTCAGATGCACACTCAGACTCACACTCAGACTCACACTCACACTTAGACTCAGACTCACACTCAGACTCACACTCAGACTCACACTCAGACTCACACTCACTCAGACTCACACTCACTCAGACTCACACTCACTCAGACTCACACTCAGACTCACACTTAGACTCAGACTCACACTTAGACTCAGACTCACACTCAGACTCACACTCAGACTCAGACGCAGACTCAGATGCACACTCAGACTCACACTCACTCAGACTCACACACACTCAGACTCACACTCAGACTCACACTCACTCAGACTCACACTTAGACTCAGACTCACACTTAGACTCAGACTCACACTTAGACTCAGACTCACACTCAGACTCACACTCACACTCAGATGCACACTCAGATGCACACTCACACTCACACTCAGACTCACACTCACACTTAGACTCATACTCACACTCAGACTCACACTCAGACTCACATTCAGACTCACACTCAGACTCACACTCAGACTCACACTCACACTCACACTCAGACTCAGACTCACACTCAGACTCACACTCAGACTCACACTCAGACTCACACTCAGACTCACACTGAGACTCACACTGAGACTCACACTCACACTTAGACTCAGACTCACACTTAGACTCAGACTCACACTCAGACTCGGATGCACACTCAGACTCAGACTCGGATGCAGACTCAGACTCACCCTCACAGACTCACACTCAGACTCACACTCAGACTCACTCACACACTCAGACTCAGACTCACACGCACACTCAGACTCACACGCACACTCAGACTCACACTCAGACACACACACACTCACACTCAGATGCACACTCAGACTCACACTCACACGCACACTCAGATTCAGACTCACACTCACACTCACACGCACACTCAGATGCACACTCAGACTCACACTCACTCAGACTCACACTCACTCAGACTCACATTCACTCAGACTCACACTCAGACTCACACTTAGACTCACACTTAGACTCAGACTCACACTCAGACTCACACTCAGACTCAGATTCACACTCACACTCACACTCAGACGCACACTCAGATGCACACTCAGATGCACACTCACACTCACACTTAGACTCAGACTCAGACTCAGACTCACACTCGGATGCACACTCAGACTCACACTCAGACTCAGACTCACACTCACTCACACACTCAGACTCACACGCACACTCAGACTCACACTCAGACTCACACTCAGATGCACACTCACACTCAGACTCAGATGCACACTCACACTCAGACTCAGACTCACACTCACACAAACACTCAGACTCACACTCACACTCAGACTCACACGCACACTCAACGCCGCAGACACACAACACCCAACACACAAACACCGCGGCACACACAAATATACGCACATACCGCACAACACACACATTGCACAAAACATACCTCCCCCCAAAACACACACACACACCACACACAAACCGCGCAACACACACACACAACGATACAGACACACAGCGCTCCACAAACAACGCAACACACATACAACACCGCTCTCACCCCCCGTCACACCCAGACAACACCCAGAACATGTACAGCCCCTACACAAACACTTGGTAACTACACACAACAACATCTATATATATATATATATATATATATATATCAAAAATCATACATGAACTACACAATACGTAAATTCTAGAATACCCGATGCGTAGAATCGGGCCACCTTCTAGTCTATATATATAATTGCCTTATTCTGTCTGGCTGTCTGTCTGTCTATCTGTCTGTCTGTCTGTCTGTCTTGCTCCAAAATTGTGTCCTTACGGTGACACAAAGCTGATTGGCCGCTGGGCTCGCCATGGCCCCGCCCCCCCGCACGGATTGGCCGCTCGCCTCGCCTCCTCCCCCCGCATGGATTGGCCGCTCCCCTCGCCTCGGATCCGCCCCCCCGCACGGATTGGCCGCCACTCACACTCAGACTCACACTCACACTCACACGCACACTCAGATGCACACTCAGACTCACACTCACTCAGACTCACACTCACTCAGACTCACATTCACTCAGACTCACATTCACTCAGACTCACACTCAGACTCACACTTAGACTCACACTTAGACTCAGACTCACACTCAGACTCACACTCAGACTCAGATTCACACTCACACTCACACTCAGACGCACACTCAGATGCACACTCAGATGCACACTCACACTCACACTTAGACTCAGACTCAGACTCAGACTCACACTCGGATGCACACTCAGACTCACACTCAGACTCAGACTCACACTCACTCACACACTCAGACTCACACGCACACTCAGACTCACACTCAGACTCACACTCAGATGCACACTCACACTCAGACTCAGATGCACACTCACACTCAGACTCAGACTCACACTCACACAAACACTCAGACTCACACTCACACTCAGACTCACACGCACACTCAACGCCGCAGACACACAACACCCAACACACAAACACCGCGGCACACACAAATATACGCACATACCGCACAACACACACATTGCACAAAACATACCTCCCCCCAAAACACACACACACCACACACAAACCGCGCAACACACATACACAACGATACAGACACACAGCGCTCCACAAATAACGACACACAACGCAACACACAAACAACACCGCTCTCACCCCCCGCTACACCCAGACAACACCCAGAACATGTACAGCCCCTACACAAACACTTGGTAACTACACACAATAACATCTATATATATATATATATATATATATATATATAACAAAAATCATACATTAACTACACAATACGTAAATTCTAGAATACCCGATGCGTAGAATCGGGCCACCTTCTAGTTGCATAATAATAGTCTACAAAACAATGCACAGTAATGGGAAATGAGATAAAGGGTACAGTAGGACCGGCCCAATTATAATGTGATAAGAAAGATGTGGTGATAATATAAATAGAATAATATCAATGATGAATATCCAGGTATACTAAAGGTCTCCTCCTAAGAAAAAAAATATAAGGGTGCACAGTACAGTGTCACAAATATAAATATAAATAGTACCCCAAAAAGAATTTTTTTTCAAAGTGAAGTAACAATAATTGAAAGAGGAAGAGACAGTATATACACTGGGATAAACTTGCTCTATAAAACTGTCAACCACAAATATTGTAATTAATGGAAAACCGGTACACATGCTGAGGCTCTTTACCAATAAAGCACTTTGACGAGTTTCATCGTGGCTTTCTCCAAGGACGTCTACAACAATGAAAGCAGGGTAGGTTTTTATAGCCAAAATTCAATTAATTAATTAATGTTCATAATATGTAATGTAGGATTCAAGCAATAAATGCGAAGCATATTTACATAAACTCACCCCTGATAGTAATTAACACGGCATCTGTAACACATAAACGGCATCCGGAAAGAGGAAGTAAATAATGAGTACCGCGCATGTGCAGAGCAACGTCAAATAACCTCCTCCGGAACACGAAGCCGATGGAAGTCTGTTCTGGGTGAACCGCGCATGTGCAACGGGGCACCCGGAATAACCTCCCTGTAACGCAATTGCGCCTCACCCAAAGGATATTACAAGTAGTAATACATATTTATATGAAACGCAATGCGCTCCACAGGTGCGGAAACAGAGTACCATATTGTATCTATACTCACACTCCTAAAAATACCGTAAATACTATAAAAGAGAAGTATGGAATAAATCCCTTGAATCTAAACAGATAGAAAAGGAGAGAAAATCAGAAGGAAATCGCACTATACCCAGACGCTATTAAATATATAGAAAACTAGATAAAAATGGGGATATATGAGAAAAGTGAAGGTATACACACAATCATGATAATTTACAATAAAAATATATACAGTGTAAGGTGTCGATTCATATTGAATTGATGATGCCCTACAACTTTGTAATTCACTTTTTTTCCCTATCTCATTCAGTTTTCGAAATAAAAATGCTAACTGTGTTGTTTTCCACCAGATGGTGCTATAGGTGGTTTCATTGCGTAGCGCATTGCTACTTTTCTATACCTAGACAATATATATATATATATATATATATATATATATATATACAGTACAGACCAAAAGTTTGGACACACCTTCTCATCTCTAGAACAACTGTTAAGAGGAGACTTTGTGCAGCAGGCCTTCATGGTAAAATAGCTGCTAGGAAACCACTGCTAAGGACAGGCAACAAGCAGAAGAGACCTGATTGGGCTAAAGAACACAGGACATTAGACCAGTGGAAATCTGTGCTTTGGTCTGATGAGTCCAAACTTGAGATCTTTGGATACAACCACCGTGACTTTGTAGAAAAGATGAACGGATGGACTCTACATGCCTGGTTCCCACCGTGAAGCATGGAGGAGGAGGTGTGATGGTGTGGGGGTGCTTTTCTGGTGACACTGTTGGGGATTTATTCAAAATTGAAGGCATACAGAACCAGCATGCCTACCACAGCATCTTGCAGCGTCATGCTTTTCCATCCGGTTTGCGTGTAGTTGGACCATCATTTATTTTTCAACAGGACATTGACCCCAAACACACCTCCAGGCTGGGTAAGGGCTATTTGACTAAGAACGAGAGTGATGGGGTGCTACGCCAGATGACCTGGCCTCCACAGTCACCAGACCTGAACCCAATCGAGATGGTTTGGGGTGAGCTGGATCGCAGAGTGAAGGCAAAAGGGCCAACAAGTGCTAAGCATCTCTGGAAACTCCTTCAAGACTGTTGGAAAACCATTTCCGGTAAATACCTTTTGAAGCTCATCAAGAGAATGCCAAGAGTGTGCAAAGCAGTAATCAAAGCAAAAGGTGGCTACTTTGAAGAACCTAGAATATAAAGACTAGAGTTGAGTGCGGTTCGTGGTTCGTGGTTCTCCAGTTCGCGGCTCGAGTGATTTTGGGGCATGTTCTAGATCGAACTAGAACTCGAGCTTTTTGCAAAAGCTCGATAGTTCTAGAAACGTTCGAGAACGGTTCTAGCAGCCAAAAAACAGCTAAATCCTAGCTTGGTTTCTGCTGTAATAGTGTAAGTCACTCTGTGAATCAAACTATTATCACATTTCAGTGTATAGTGTGCGTGAACAGCGCCTTCAGATCACTGCTGTTTCTATAATGGCGATCGCCATTTTTTTTTTTTTTTTCTTGTCTTCCTTCCCTAAGCGCGCGCGTCTTGTGGGGCGGGCCAGCATGTCAGCCAATCACAGACACACACACACCTAAGTGGACTTTGAGCCAGAGAAGCAACGGCATGTGTGATAGGATCTGCATGTCACATGTCCCTGCATTATAAAACCGGACATTTTCTTCACGAACGCCATTATCTGCCTTCTGCGTCTTTGGTGTCAGACATCAGTGTCGCAGCTCCGTCCTCCTGAGTCCTATAGCCGATACAGCTGTATGCGCTGCATACACAGCGTTAGACAGCTTAGGGAGAGCACATTCTAGCAGTCCTTTTAAGGGCTCAAAGCGGCAGGGTCAGAGAGCCATAAGTGACAGGTCCTGCAAACAGCAACAGCGTCTGTGTAGCCCAGGTCAGGGATTTCCTCCCTGCATTTCACCATTAGGAGGGAATAGAAAGGCAGGCTTCCATTCCTCTACCCAGAGCACCACAATCCTGCCACTGTACCCTCTTGTCCTCTGCACACTCCAACTCATTCTAAGTAAGCCATTATACTAGCAAACATTCAGTGTACCTAGTGGCATCCTATACGTGGCTATTGGACTTTGCTATAGTCCCACTAGTGCAAAGACATTTGCAGAGCACGTCTGCCTGCATTGCACACTACAACTTTTTTAAACTAAGCAATTTTACTAGCAAACACTCAGTGTACCTAGTGGCATCCTATACGTGGCTATTGGACTTTGCTATAGTCCCACTAGTGCCAAGACATTTGCAGAGCGCATCTGCCTGCGTTGCACACTCCAACGAATTATAACTAAGCCATTATACTAGCACACACTCAGTGTACCTAGTGGCATCCTATACGTGGCTATTGGACTTTGCTATAGTCCCACTAGTGCAAAGACATTAGCAGAGCACATCTGCCTGCATTGCACACTCCAAGTTTTTTAAACTAAGCAATTTTACTAGCAAACACTCAGTGTACCTAGTGGCATCCTATACGTGGCTATTGGACTTTGCTATAGTCCCACTAGTGCAAAGACATTTGCAGAGCACGTCTGCCTGCATTGCACACTACAACTTTTTTAAACTAAGCAATTTTACTAGCAAACACTCAGTGTACCTAGTGGCATCCTATACGTGGCTATTGGACTTTGCTATAGTCCCACTAGTGCCAAGACATTTGCAGAGCGCATCTGCCTGCGTTGCACACTCCAACTAATTATAACTAAGCCATTATACTTGCACACACTAAGTGTTTTTTAGTGGCATCCTATACGTGGCTATTGGACTTTGCTATAGTCCTACTAGTGCCAAGACATTTGAAGAGCGCATCTGCCTGCGTTGCACACTCCAACTAATTATAACTAAGCCATTATACTAGCACACACTCAGTGAACCTAGTGGCATCCTATACGTGGCTATTGGACTTTGCTATAGTCCCACTAGTGCCAAGACATTTGCAGCACGTCTGCCTGCGTTGCACACTCCAACTAATTATAACTAAGCCATTATACTAGCACACACTCAGTGTACCTAGTGGCATCCTATACGTGGCTATTGGACTTTGCTATAGTCCCACTAGTGCCAAGACATTTGCAGCATGTCTGCCTGCGTTGCACACTCCAACTAATTATAACTAAGCCATTATACTAGCACACACTCAGTGTACCTAGTGGCATCCTATACGTGGCTATTGGACTTTGCTATAGTCCCACTAGTGCCAAGACATTTGCAGCACGTCTGCCTGCGTTGCACACTCCAACTAATTATAACTAAGCCATTATACTAGCACACACTCAGTGTACCTAGTGGCATCCTATACGTGGCTATTGGACTTTGCTATAGTCCCACTAGTGCCAAGACATTTGCAGCACGTCTGCCTGCGTTGCACACTCCAACTAATTATAACTAAGCCATTATACTAGCACACACTCAGTGTACCTAGTGGCATCCTATACGTGGCTATTGGACTTTGCTATAGTCCCACTAGTGCCAAGACATTTGCAGCACGTCTGCCTGCGTTGCACACTCCAACTAATTATAACTAAGCCATTATACTAGCACACACTCAGTGTACCTAGTGGCATCCTATACGTGGCTATTGGACTTTGCTATAGTCCCACTAGTGCCAAGACATTTGCAGCACGTCTGCCTGCGTTGCACACTCCAACTAATTATAACTAAGCCATTATACTAGCACACACTCAGTGTACCTAGTGGCATCCTATACGTGGCTATTGGACTTTGCTATAGTCCCACTAGTGCAAAGACATTTGCAGAGCACGTCTGCCTGCATTGCACACTACAACTTTTTTAAACTAAGCAATTTTACTAGCAAACACTCAGTGTACCTAGTGGCATCCTATACGTGGCTATTGGACTTTGCTATAGTCCCACTAGTGCCAAGACATTTGCAGCACGTCTGCCTGCGTTGCACACTCCAACTAATTATAACTAAGTTACATTGTCAGGGATATTTATTCTTTATTATTCTGCTGTTAATAAAGCTAGACCACCACTGCAATCTTCACCACCTCTCAATTTTTACTACCACATTTTCAGTCCACAATCTTGTCGCAATCAACATGAGTGGCAAAATGACAGATGCTGGTGGAAAGGGGAAGAGGCGTGGTGGAAAAGGAAAAAAAGGTTTTGTCAGTGGGGAAGGTGCCAAAGCTCCATTATCATCTGCTGAAGATAGACCATCTACTAGCAAAAGTAAGATGTCTACTACTTATTGTGGACAATCCGATGTGCTCCCTTTTTTACGGACACGAACAAGAGGAACAAAGGTAGATGATGGGCAAAAAAGGAAAATGCTTGAATGGATCTCAAGTGGTCCAACAAGTGCCCTCTCAGCCACTTCAAGTACCGCATCCAAAAAACACCATTCCTCTGAGTTGTCATCCCAATCACACTTGATTTCTCCCAGCTCTGAAGTCTCCATCAGCCCTGCACAGTATGGTGGAACTGAGATGGCTGAGTCTGCAGAGCTGTTCAGTCACACTATAGCCTGGGAATCAGAGGTCTGCTCCCAAGCTACAGTGAGTACAGAACAGGAAATGGTCTGCAGTGATGCCCAGAACCTTTGTGACTCAGATTCAGGCCGTGAGGACCAAGTTTCTGAGCATAATGTTGACCCTTTGTCACAAACTGTAACACCTGTGGTTATAGACAATGAGGAACATACTGATGAAGATGAGACGCAGATACCCGATTGGGATGACAACTTAAATATTCGGTCAGGGCAAGAAGAGGCTCGGTCTGAGGGGGAGGGGAGTGCGAACACAACAATTGATGATGACGTTCTAGATCCCACCTACTGTCAACCCCCAGTCAGGCACTCGAGGAGGTCAACAGAGGCGGTGGAGGAGGATGCAACCGACGACGAAGTTACCTTGCGCCTTCCTGGACAGAGTCGGAGCACTGGTAGCACGTCTACAACTGCATCCTCAGCCACCACTCTGCCTATGAGCATTATTCGGGGTGGATCAACAGGTCGCATGGCCTCTAAGCCTTGCCTAGCCTGGGCCTTTTTTCACATCGAAAAAGATCGCCCAACTCATGTGATATGTAACATTTGTCATGATTCTGTTAGTAGAGGTCAAAACCTCAGCAGTTTGACAACTTCTTCCATGAATCGTCACATGAATAAATATCATAAGTCCCGGTGGGAAGCTCACCGTGCTGCAATGCCGGCTAGCGGAGCGAACCATCCACCGCCCGCCCCTTCCAGTGCAACCGCGCGCTCTTCATCTTCTAGGACTGTGGGGACAGCTGTCACACCTGTTTTTCCACGCAAAACTTCCACCACTGTAACCGCAACAGGCAGTTTGCTTGTAAGGTCGTCAGTTGGTTTGGAAGGGGAAACAAGTGAGTGTGTACAGCTCTCTCAGACATCGATAGCACCAACGTTGGATGAAGGCAACATCATGTCTCCGCCTGCACTTTCCTCACAAACCTGCATTTTTCCAGGGACACCCTACTCAACACCGTCTACACACAGCAGCCAGATCTCTGTCCCTCAGATGTGGTCAAATAAAAGGCCACTTCCTCCGACCCATGACAAAGCTAAGAGGTTGACTCTATCCCTCTGTAAGCTGTTGGCTACCGAAATGCTGCCTTTCCGCCTAGTGGACACACAGGATTTTAGAGACCTTATGTCTGTCGCTGTGCCCCAGTACCAGATGCCTAGTCGCCACTACTTCTCTAAGAAAGGTGTGCCCGCGCTACACCAGCATGTCGCACACAACATCACCGCTTCCTTGAGAAACTCTGTGTGTGAACGGGTGCATTTCACCACCGATACTTGGACCAGTAAGCATGGACAGGGACGTTACATGTCGCTGACTGGGCACTGGGTAACTATGGTGATAGATGGTGAAGGGTCTGCTGCACAAGTCTTGCCGTCCCCACGACTTGTGTGTCAATCCTCTGTCTGTCCAAGTTCCGCCACAGCTTCTGCATCCTCCACCTCATCTGGGTCCTCCACCTCCGCCCCAAGCCTGCCTGGTCAGGCCACCAGCGTTCTCACTGCGCAGAAGGAATCACGCACGCCTCATTACTATGCTGGCAGCCGAGCGCAAAGGCATCAGGCGGTCTTTAGCTTGACATGTCTTGGTAATAAGAGTCACACAGCTGAGGAGTTGTGGTCAGCTCTGCGGTCCGAGTTTAATAAATGGTTGTCTCCACTCAACCTGCAGCCTGGTAAGGCCGTGTGCGACAATGCTGCAAACCTGGGTGCGGCCCTTCGCCTGGGCAAGGTGACACACGTACCTTGTATGGCTCACGTGTTGAACCTTGTCGTGCAGCAATTTTTAACACACTATCCCGGCCTAGATGGCCTTCTGAACAGGGCACGAAAACTGTCTGCTCACTTCCGGCGTTCAAGCGCCGCAGCTGAGCGACTTGCATCGCTACAGAAGTCTTTCGGCCTGCCGGTTCATCGCCTGAAATGCGATGTGGCGACACGCTGGAATTCAACTCTCCACATGTTACAGCGACTGTGGCAGCACCGCAGAGCCCTGGTGCAATACGTCATGACGTATAGCCTGGGCCAACGAGATGCAGAGGTGGGGCAGATCACCCTGATGGAGTGGTCTCAGATCAAGGACCTATGCACCCTTCTGCACAGTTTCGACATGGCGACGAATATGTTTAGCTCTGACAATGCCATTATCAGCATGACGATTCCAGTCATTTACATGCTGGAGCACACGCTAAACACTATTCGGAGTCAGGGGGTGGGACAACATGAAGGGGAGGAACTACAGGAGGATTCATATGTGCAAGGGACAACAACATCACCAAGGTCCAGACGTTCATCATCACCAACGCAGCAGGCATGGGACCATGGGGAACAGGGATCGACAAGGGCGCATAGTAGCAGGCGAAATGTTGAGCAAGGTGCAGGAGAACATGAAGAAATGGAGGACGAACTGTCCATGGACATGGAAGACTCAGCGGATGAGGGAGACCTTGGTCAAATTTCAGTTGAAAGAGGTTGGGGGGAGATGTCAGAGGAAGAAAGAACGGGTAGCACCTCTATGCCACAAACACAGCGTGGACTTGGTCCGCATGGCTGCGCAAGACACATGAGTGCCTTTTTGTTGCACTACCTCCAACATGACAGTCGTATTGTCAAAATTAGAAGTGATGATGACTACTGGATTGCCACACTATTAGATCCCCGGTACAAGTCCAAATTTTGTGACATAATTCCAGCCATAGAAAGGGATGCACGTATGCAGGAGTATCAGCAGAAGCTGTTACTCGATCTTAGCTCGGCTTTTCCACCAAACAACCGTGCAGGTGCAGGGAGGGAATCTCCCAGTTGTAACTTGACAAACATGGGACGGTCTCGTCATCTTCACCAGTCTACCCGTACCAGTAGGACCGTATCTGGTGCCGGTAACAGCAATTTTATGGAATCTTTTCATAATTTTTTTAGACCCTCTTTTGCAAGGCCACCAGAGACAACAAGTCTGACACATACTCAACGGCTGGAGAGGATGATACAGGAGTATCTCCAAATGAACATCGATGCCATGACTGTGCAACTGGAGCCTTGCTCCTTTTGGGCTTCAAACATAGAAAAATGGCCAGAGCTCTCCAGTTACGCCTTGGAGATTTTGTCGTGTCCAGCTGCCAGCGTTGTCTCTGAACGTGTATTCAGTGCTGCTGGCTGTGTGCTGACAGATAAGCGCACGCGTCTGTCCAGTGACAATGTGGACAGACTGACGTTCATCAAAATGAACAAGTCATGGATCCAGAAGGAATTTACTACCCCTGTGTCATCCTGGGGAGAGTAAATGCTTGTGGATTTGGAATGTGCTTGATGCAAATCAAAACATCCTGTTTGCAACTAGGGCCCAAGTGCTGCCACTGATGGGGTGGGTGTCTGTGTGGCCCAATTTTTGGAAAAAAGGGAGACTCCGCTTGGAGTAACCCTTGCTTACATTGTTTTTAAAAGAAGCCAAGATGAACAAGTCATGGGTCAGCAAAGACTTTGCTACCTACCCCGGTGTCATCCTGGGGACGGTTAATTATGGGGTATTTTTGAATGTGATTGATGCAAATGTAGCTGTGAAGTGTACAACTAGGGCCCAAGTGCTGCCACTGATGGGGTGGGTGTCTGTGTGGCCCAATTTTTGGAAAAAAAGGGAGACTCCGCTTGGAGTAACCCTTGCTTGATGTGTTTTTAAAAGAAGCCAAGATGAACAGAGCTGGGATCAGGAAAGACTTTGCTACCTACCCCGGTGTCATCCTGGGGACGGATAAGAATGGCGTATTTTTGAATGTGCTTGATGCAAATCAAAACATCCTGTTTGCAACTAGGGCCCAAGTGCTGCCACTGATGGGGTGGGTGTCTGTGTGGCCCAATTTTTGGAAAAAAAGGGAGACTCCGCTTGGAGTAACCCTTGCTTGATGTGTTTTTAAAAGAAGCCAAGATGAACAGAGCTGGGATCAGCAAAGACTTTGCTACCTACCCCGGTGTCATCCTGGGGACGGATAAGAATGGCGTATTTTTGAATGTGCTTGATGCAAATCAAAACATCCTGTTTGCAACTAGGGCCCAAGTGCTGCCACTGATGGGGTGGGTGTCTGTGTGGCCCAATTTTTGGAAAAAAAGGGAGACTCCGCTTGGAGTAACCCTTGCTTGATGTGTTTTTAAAAGAAGCCAAGATGAACAGAGCTGGGATCAGCAAAGACTTTGCTACCTACCCCGGTGTCATCCTGGGGACGGATAAGAATGGCGTATTTTTGAATGTGCTTGATGCAAATCAAAACATCCTGTTTGCAACTAGGGCCCAAGTGCTGCCACTGATGGGGTGGGTGTCTGTGTGGCCCAATTTTTGGAAAAAAAGGGAGACTCCGCTTGGAGTAACCCTTGCTTGATGTGTTTTTAAAAGAAGCCAAGATGAACAGAGCTGGGATCAGCAAAGACTTTGCTACCTACCCCGGTGTCATCCTGGGGACGGATAAGAATGGCGTATTTTTGAATGTGCTTGATGCAAATCAAAACATCCTGTTTGCAACTAGGGCCCAAGTGCTGCCACTGATGGGGTGGGTGTCTGTGTGGCCCAATTTTTGGAAAAAAAGGGAGACTCCGCTTGGAGTAACCCTTGCTTGATGTGTTTTTAAAAGAAGCCAAGATGAACAGAGCTGGGATCAGCAAAGACTTTGCTACCTACCCCGGTGTCATCCTGGGGACGGATAAGAATGGCGTATTTTTGAATGTGCTTGATGCAAATCAAAACATCCTGTTTGCAACTAGGGCCCAAGTGCTGCCACTGATGGGGTGGGTGTCTGTGTGGCCCAATTTTTGGAAAAAAAGGGAGACTCCGCTTGGAGTAACCCTTGCTTGATGTGTTTTTAAAAGAAGCCAAGATGAACAGAGCTGGGATCAGGAAAGACTTTGCTACCTACCCCGGTGTCATCCTGGGGACGGATAAGAATGGCGTATTTTTGAATGTGCTTGATGCAAATCAAAACATCCTGTTTGCAACTAGGGCCCAAGTGCTGCCACTGATGGGGTGGGTGTCTGTGTGGCCCAATTTTTGGAAAAAAAGGGAGACTCCGCTTGGAGTAACCCTTGCTTGATGTGTTTTTAAAAGAAGCCAAGATGAACAGAGCTGGGATCAGGAAAGACTTTGCTACCTACCCCGGTGTCATCCTGGGGACGGATAAGAATGGCGTATTTTTGAATGTGCTTGATGCAAATCAAAACATCCTGTTTGCAACTAGGGCCCAAGTGCTGCCACTGATGGGGTGGGTGTCTGTGTGGCCCAATTTTTGGAAAAAAAGGGAGACTCCGCTTGGAGTAACCCTTGCTTGATGTGTTTTTAAAAGAAGCCAAGATGAACAGAGCTGGGATCAGCAAAGACTTTGCTACCTACCCCGGTGTCATCCTGGGGACGGATAAGAATGGCGTATTTTTGAATGTGCTTGATGCAAATCAAAACATCCTGTTTGCAACTAGGGCCCAAGTGCTGCCACTGATGGGGTGGGTGTCTGTGTGGCCCAATTTTTGGAAAAAAAGGGAGACTCCGCTTGGAGTAACCCTTGCTTGATGTGTTTTTAAAAGAAGCCAAGATGAACAGAGCTGGGATCAGCAAAGACTTTGCTACCTACCCCGGTGTCATCCTGGGGACGGATAAGAATGGCGTATTTTTGAATGTGCTTGATGCAAATCAAAACATCCTGTTTGCAACTAGGGCCCAAGTGCTGCCACTGATGGGGTGGGTGTCTGTGTGGCCCAATTTTTGGAAAAAAAGGGAGACTCCGCTTGGAGTAACCCTTGCTTGATGTGTTTTTAAAAGAAGCCAAGATGAACAGAGCTGGGATCAGCAAAGACTTTGCTACCTACCCCGGTGTCATCCTGGGGACGGATAAGAATGGCGTATTTTTGAATGTGCTTGATGCAAATCAAAACATCCTGTTTGCAACTAGGGCCCAAGTGCTGCCACTGATGGGGTGGGTGTCTGTGTGGCCCAATTTTTGGAAAAAAAGGGAGACTCCGCTTGGAGTAACCCTTGCTTGATGTGTTTTTAAAAGAAGCCAAGATGAACAGAGCTGGGATCAGCAAAGACTTTGCTACCTACCCCGGTGTCATCCTGGGGACGGATAAGAATGGCGTATTTTTGAATGTGCTTGATGCAAATCAAAACATCCTGTTTGCAACTAGGGCCCAAGTGCTGCCACTGATGGGGTGGGTGTCTGTGTGGCCCAATTTTTGGAAAAAAAGGGAGACTCCGCTTGGAGTAACCCTTGCTTGATGTGTTTTTAAAAGAAGCCAAGATGAACAGAGCTGGGATCAGGAAAGACTTTGCTACCTACCCCGGTGTCATCCTGGGGACGGATAAGAATGGCGTATTTTTGAATGTGCTTGATGCAAATCAAAACATCCTGTTTGCAACTAGGGCCCAAGTGCTGCCACTGATGGGGTGGGTGTCTGTGTGGCCCAATTTTTGGAAAAAAAGGGAGACTCCGCTTGGAGTAACCCTTGCTTGATGTGTTTTTAAAAGAAGCCAAGATGAACAGAGCTGGGATCAGCAAAGACTTTGCTACCTACCCCGGTGTCATCCTGGGGACGGATAAGAATGGCGTATTTTTGAATGTGCTTGATGCAAATCAAAACATCCTGTTTGCAACTAGGGCCCAAGTGCTGCCACTGATGGGGTGGGTGTCTGTGTGGCCCAATTTTTGGAAAAAAAAGGGAGACTCCGCTTGGAGTAACCCTTGCTTGATGTGTTTTTAAAAGAAGCCAAGATGAACAGAGCTGGGATCAGGAAAGACTTTGCTACCTACCCCGGTGTCATCCTGGGGACGGATAAGAATGGCGTATTTTTGAATGTGCTTGATGCAAATCAAAACATCCTGTTTGCAACTAGGGCCCAAGTGCTGCCACTGATGGGGTGGGTGTCTGTGTGGCCCAATTTTTGGAAAAAAAGGGAGACTCCGCTTGGAGTAACCCTTGCTTGATGTGTTTTTAAAAGAAGCCAAGATGAACAGAGCTGGGATCAGCAAAGACTTTGCTACCTACCCCGGTGTCATCCTGGGGACGGATAAGAATGGCGTATTTTGGAATGTGCTTGATGCAAATCAAAACATCCTGTTTGCAACTAGGGCCCAAGTGCTGCCACTGATGGGGTGGGTGTCTGTGTGGCCCAATTTTTGGAAAAAAAGGGAGACTCCGCTTGGAGTAACCCTTGCTTGATGTGTTTTTAAAAGAAGCCAAGATGAACAGAGCTGGGATCAGCAAAGACTTTGCTACCTACCCCGGTGTCATCCTGGGGACGGATAAGAATGGCGTATTTTTGAATGTGCTTGATGCAAATCAAAACATCCTGTTTGCAACTAGGGCCCAAGTGCTGCCACTGATGGGGTGGGTGTCTGTGTGGCCCAATTTTTGGAAAAAAGGGAGACTCCGCTTGGAGTAACCCTTGCTTACATTGTTTTTAAAAGAAGCCAAGATGAACAAGTCATGGGTCAGCAAAGACTTTGCTACCTACCCCGGTGTCATCCTGGGGATGGATAAGAATGGCGTATTTTTGAATGTGCTTGATGCAAATGTAGCTGTGAAGTGTACAACTGGGGCACAACTGCTGCCACTGAAGGGGTGGGTGTGTGTGTGGCCCAATTTTTGGAAAAAATGGAGACTCCGCTTGGAGTCACCTTGCGGTGTTTTACATGATTTTAGAAGGGCGTGCCATGCCTATATCTGTGTGTCCTCCTCTTTTTCCTTGTCCAGCTGTTTTGTTTTCGCATGAGTATATGTCCTTGTCACTTTCCAATGTGTTTGAGTTGTTTGTCACCTTTAGGACACCTTTGAGGGTGTTTTCTAGGTGTTTTTCTGTGTTTGTGATTGCCTGCCATTGTTTCCTATGCAGTTCAAGTTCGGTTCGTCGAACGTTCAACGAACCGAACTCGAACGGGAGGTCCGTTCGGCGAACCAGCCTCGAGCCGAACCGCGACCGGTTCGCTCATCTCTAATAAAGACATATTTTCAGTTGTTTCACACTTTTTTAAGTATTTCATTCCACATGTTTTAATTCATAGTTTTGATGCATTCAATGTGAATCTACCTTTTTTAAAGTCATGAAAATAAAGAAAACTCTTTGAATGAGAAGTGTGTCCAAACTTTTGGTCTGTATTGTGTGTGTGTGTGTGTATATATATATATATATATATATATATATATATATATATTTATATTGTGTATGCAGATTTTGAGTTTAGCTCGTATAGATGGAGTAGATACTGGTCAATTCTGCACTGGACATGCTGCTGTTGTACAACATGAAGTAAAATAATCTGAATAAAAGCACTTTGCAGTTGCTGATTGTGTGTAATGGCAGAAGGATAAACTGTTCAAACGTGTATATAGGCTGTCACATTAAAAACGTAACAAAAAAAACTACAAAGGCCTACAGTTGAGTCTCCTACCAATTCAGATCGATGATATCTGTCACCTCTGTGGCATTTGTCACTCCTGGAGGATGAGGCCATGGAAGAAGAAAAAGGGCTGCCACGTATGGAGCAGCAGATCACTGTGGTGGGAGAAGTATGTATGCCACAGCTGATGACTAATCTGTGTTTTTTGTCAAATAACCTTCAGGGTATTGCAGAATAAAAAAATAATTTTCAGGCTCGACCATCTTTTTCTCTATGCCTTCCCAAGCAAAAAGCTGTTCAATATCCTTACCCATATGCATAGCCGGCTTTACCTATGTGCGAGTGGTGCGGTCGCATAGGGTGCTGGCTGGCAGACAGCAGAGGGGACGCCCAGGGAGCAGGAATGCACTTTCACTTTGCTGCTCCTTCTGTGCACAAGCTCCAGCAGGGAGTGCCCCACCCCCTCCTCTCGGCTATGCATAGTGTCTGCTTCCTGCACAGGCTCCAGCAGGGAGCGCCCTCCCCCTCCTCTCGGCTCTGCATAGTGTCTGCTGCTCCCTGTGCACAGGCTTAAGCAGGGAGCGCCTCTCCCCCTCCTCTCAGCTCTGCATAGTGTCTGCTCCCTGCACAGCCTCCAGCAGGGGGCTCTCTCTCTTGCTCTCGGCTCTGTGTCCTCTCTCCTCCCGACTTTACCAGAGAGAGGGGGAGGGGCAGCAGCACTGCCGGAGATGCTGTTACAAAAGCCCCACTGAAATCCTGGAGCCCAGGAAGTAACTGTATGTGAGTATAATGTGTTGTGTGTCATCTGTAGTGTATTATGTGCTGTCTGTGTGTGTTATACATAACATGTGTGTCCTGTATACTGTGCAATATCTGTCTGCCTATCTCTCTATTATATATCTGTCTATATCTAAGTATCTCTATTATCTATCTATCATATATCTGTCTATCCCTCTATCTATCTTTCTATTACTTATCTATTGATCTGTCTGATATGTATTTGTCTATCTATCATCTCTACAGCGTTAGTCTGGCACACAGGCACCAGTCAATGTCCCAGATGGCTCTCTAGAGCTATGTGCGTTTTTCGCGGTGGTTTTGCGCGTTTTTCGGGTGCGTTTTTGTGCATTTTTGTGCTCATAACTGCATGACTTTGCTTCCCCAGCAAAGTCTATGAGTTTTTATTTTTGCTGTCCGCACACAACTTTTTTTTTTTCAGCTGCGTTTTTGACCTTAAAAAAAAAAAGTCAATGACATGTCAATCCTCTCCTGCGTTTTTTTGCGTTTTTCCCCCCATGCAATGCATTGGAAAAATGCAGAAAAACGTAGAGATCAAAAAAGCCACAAAACGCAGCCAAAAACGCACCAAAACGTGGTAAAAAAAGCAGCGTCAAAAAAATGCTGTGTGCGCACATAGCCTAACTGGACATAAAAGGGACCCACTGGCAGGATTGCAGCTGGCATCAAAGATCCAGAACTCCGGCCCAGAACTTCTTGGCCGGAGCCCTGAATCTTCTGCAACCACCGCACTGAACTATGTCGGCGTCGCACCGATACAGTTCAATCCTGTGACAGAGCAGAGAGCTCCCTGCTCAATCACTGCCCGTCTCCTAAGCCACAGACGGCTGCAGACCTGTGTCTTAGGAAACCGAATATCAACAAGGGCAGAGCAGTGACATCATTGCATCGCGCTGCCTCTGCAGGCCACCATAGAAGAGAAGATGGAGGCTGCGGTTCTGGGAATCAGGATTAGATAAGTAGAATTTTTTTTATGTATTTATGGGAACTGTGAGGGCTCCTGTTTATAAGAGGCTACGTGGAGGCCACTGGTGTATATGGGAGCCTGTGTGAGGGCTCCTGCTGTGCATAGGAGGCTGTGTGAGGGCTCCTGCTCTGTGTGGAAGACTGTGTGTGGGCTCCTGCTGTGTATAGGAGGTTGTGCGGGGGCTCCTCTGTGTAAGAGGATGTGTGGGGGCTCCTGCTGTGCATAGGAGGCTGTGTGAGGAGTCCTGCTCTGTGTAGAAGACTGTGTGGGGGCTCCTGCAGTGTGTAGGAGGCTGTGTGGGGGCTCCTGCTGTGCATAGGAGGCTGTGTGGTGCTCCTGCTATGCATATAAGGCTGTATGGGGGCTCCTGCTGTGCATAGGAGGCTGTATGGGGGCTCCTGCTGTACATAACATGCTGTGTGGGGGCTCCTGCAGGTATTTACATATAGTTGTAGTGTGGCCTCTAGAGTTAACTGCTCCTGTGGACCCCAGACACCCCAGTCTGACCCTGCATCCATCTCTCTGTGTCTCTGTTTCTGTGTGTCTCTGTCTCTGTATTAGACTCTGTGTCCCCGTGTTTGTCTCTGTGTGTCTCTGTCTCTGTGTGTGTCTGTCTCTATATCAGTCTCTCTGTGTCTCTGTGTGTCTCTGTCTCTGTACCAGTCTCTGTGTGTTTCTGTCTCTGTGTGTGTCTCTGTCTGTGTGTGACACTGTGTGTCTCTGTCTGTGTGTCTCTGTCGACATCATATTATCTGACACATTACCTGTCTTATACTAAGAATGTTCTTTGTTGCCTATAGGAACCAATTACAGCTCCTATTAATGACCTGTAACTCCCAGCTCCATTGATTTTAACCCCTTAACGACCTTGGACGTACTGAGTACGTCATGGTGACATGGTGCTAAAGGACCCATGACGTACTCAGTACGTCCTGGCGAAATCGCGGTCCCGGAGCCCCGGGGAGTGAAATTTATTTACTTAAACGGTGGATTCGGGAAGGAGGGGACCTCTGCCTGACCTCAGGAGGGGTGGTGCCTCCTCCCCGAACCTACAGAGGCTGTGATTGGCTGACGAACGCCGCTCAGCCAATTACAGCCACTGTAATGTTCCAGCCATTGAAAATGGCTGGAACATTGAAATTCAGCCCTGATCAGTGCTGCTGTAGCACTGGCCATTGGCTGGAGCTGGGTGATCGATGCTTCACCCGCCCCCAGCTCTGATTGGAGAGACCGGTCTTGTGACCGCTCTCTCCAATCAATGTGGATCTGCGGCCTGTGACCGTCCCTGGAAGCCGAGGAGAGCGGTAAGTTGTTGTCCCCGCCGCCCGCCCCTGTCCCCGATCGCCCCGCCGCCCGCCCCTGTCCCCGATCGCCCCGCCGCTGCTCCCGCTTCACCGCTGTCCCCGCCGCTGCTCCCGCTTCACCGCCGCTGTCTCCGATCGCCCCGTCGCTGCTCCCGCTTCACCGCCGCTGTCTCCGATCGCCCCGCCGCTGCTCCCGCTTCACCGCCGCTGTCTCCGATCGCCCCGCCGCTGCTCCCGCTTCACCGCTGTCCCCGCCGCTGTCTCCGATCGCCCCGCCGCTGCTGCCGCTGTCTCCGATCGCCCCGCCACTGCTGCCGCTTCACCGCTGTCCCCGCCGCCATGCTCCCGATGCACCGCTGTCCCCGCCGCCATGCTCCCGATGCACCGCTGTCTCCGCCGCCATGCTCCCGCTCCACCGCTGTCTCTGCCGCCATGCTCCCGCTGCACCGCTGTCTCCGCCGCCGCTCCCGATCCACCACCGTCCCCGCCGCCATGCTCCCGCTGCACCGCTGTCTCCGCCGCCGCTCCCGATCCACCGCCGTCCCTACCGCCATGCTCCCGCTGCACCCGCCGTCCCCGCCGCCATGCTCCCGCTGCACCGCCGTCCCCGCCGCCATGCTCCCGCTGCACCGCTGTCTCCGCCGCTGCTCCCGATCCACCGCCGTCCCCGCCGCCATGCTCCCGCTGCACCGCCGTCCCCGCCGCCATGCTCCCGCTGCACCGCCGTCCCCGCCGCCATGCTCCCGCTGCACCGCCGTCCCCGCCGCCATGCTCCCGCTGCACCGCTGTCTCCGCCGCCGCTCCCGATCCACCGCCGTCCCCACCGCCATGCTCCCGCTGCACCGCTGTCTCCGCCGCCGCTCCCGATCCACCGCCGTCCCCGCCGCCATGCTCCCGCTGCACCGCTGTCTCCGCCGCCGCTCCCGATCCACCGCCGTCCCCGCCGCCATGCTCCCGCTGCACCGCTGTCTCCACCGCCGCTCCCGATCCACCGCTGTCCCCGCCGCCATGCTCCCGCTGCACCGCTGTCTCCGCCGCCGCTCCCGATCCACCGCCGTCCCCGCCGCCTCTCCCGATCCACCGCCGTCCCCGCCGCCATGCTCGCCACTGTCCCCGCCGCCGTCGCACCCACCTTTTTCAGCCGCTGCTGCCCCCGATCGGCGGCGGCCGCCGCCTCCTTCATCGGCTGCCCCTTCTCCATCGCCACACCACCTATCCCTCCATGTGCTGCAAGCCACCCTCCCCCCACGTGGGGGGAGGGTGGCTGGCTTGCAGCACATGTGGGGGGAGGGTGGCTGGCTTGCAGCACATGTGGGGGGAGGGTGGCTGGCTTGCAGCACATGTGGGGGGAGGGTGGCTGGCTTGCAGCACATGTGGGGGGAGGGTGGCTGGCTGGCTTGCAGCACATGTGGGGGGAGGGTGGCTGGCTGGCTTGCAGCACATGTGGGGGGAGGGTGGCTGGCTTGCAGCACATGTGCTGCAAGCCACCCTCCCCCTACATGTGCTGCAAGCCACCCTCCCCCTACATGTGCTGCAAGCCAGCCACCCTCCCCCTACATGTGCTGCAAGCCCCCCTCCCTCCCCCTACATGTGCTGCAAGCCCCCCCCTCCCCCTACATGTGCTGCAAGCCCCCCTCCCTCCTCCCTCCCCCTACATGTGCTGCAAGCCCCCCTCCCTCCCCCCTCCCCCTACATGTGCTGCAAGCCCCCCTCCCTCCCCCTACATGTGCTGCAAGCCCCCCTCCCTCCCCCTACGTGTGCTGCAAGCCCCCCTCCCTCCCCCTACATGTGCTGCAAGCCCCCCTCCCTTCCCCTACATGTGCTGCAAGCCCCCCTCCCTCCCCCTACATGTGCTGCAAGCCCCCCTCCCTTCCCCTACATGTGCTGTAAGCCCCCCTCCCTTCCCCTACATGTGCTGCAAGCCCCCCTCCCTCCCCCTACATGTGCTGCAAGCCTCCCTCCCTTCCCCTACATGTGCCATCTCTCTCTCCCATCAGACTCTGCCCCCCTCCCCGATCTGCTGCCTGCTCTCTCCCATTTTCCATCTACTGCCCCCTCTCACCCTCCTCGATCTGTTGCCTCCTTCATCTGCTGCCTCTTCTGTCTGCTGTGATCCTGCTGCCTAGATCCATCCTGTAAGGTAGGTATCCCCATCTCACCCCCCCATCCGCTGCGCCATTTCCCATCTTCCATCCGCTGCGCCCTTTCTCATCTGCCGCCCCGCCCTCTCGCATCGCATTATCCAGCGCAGTTGCTCGCTTCCAGACTGCAGTGGATGATGCGATGCGAGACTCGTGCATTGCTCTCACGTTTGGCACTGGTCTTGGCAGGCGCTCATTTTTTTTTTTTTTCTACTGATGTCTGTATTTTTTATTTCGCCAAACTAATTTTTTTTGTATGGGGGGGGTCTAGTTTCCAAAATGGGATCACATGTGGGGGAGCTCCATTGTTTAGGCACCTCAGGGGGTCTCCAAATGAAACATGGCGTCTGCTAATAATTCCAATCAATTTTACTGTGAAATGGCGCTCCTTCTCTTCTGAGCCCCGCCGTACGCCCAAACAATTGATTTCCACCACATATGAGGTATCGTCGTACTCAGGAGAAATTGCACAATACATTTTATGGTGCATTTTTTCCTGATACCCTTGTGGAAAAAAAGCTACCTGTTTGAAAAAACAATTTTGTGGTAAAAAAAATAAAATATTTTCACGGCTCAACATTACAAACGTTTGTGAAGCCTCCAGGGGTTCAAAGTGCTCCCTAAACAGCTAGATAAATTCCATGAGGGGTCTAGTTTCCAAAATGGGGTCAATTGTGGGGGAGCTCCATTGTTTAGGCACTTTAGGGGGTCTCCAAACGCAACATAGCGTCCGCTAATAATTCCAACCAATTTTGCTGTGAAATGGCGCTCCTTGCCTTCCGAGTCCTGCCGTGCGCCCAAACATTTGATTTCCACCACATATGGGGTATCTGCGTACTCAGGAGAAAATGCACAATACATTTTATGGTGCATTTTTTCCTGATACCCTTGTGATAAAAAAAGCTACCTGGTTGAAGCAACAGTTTTGTGGTAAAAAAAAAAATTTTTCTTTTCACGGCTCAACGTTATAAACTTCTGTGAAGCCCCCAGGGGTTCAAAGTGCACATAAAACATCTAGAAAAAATATTTGAGGGCTCTAGTTTCCAAAATGGGGTCACTTATGGGGGAGCTCCATTGTTTAGGCACCTCGGGGAGTCTTCAAACCCGACATGGCGTCCGCTAATGAGTGCAGCTAATTTTGCACTCAAAAATTCAAATGGCGCTCCTTGCCTTCCGAGTCCTGCTGTGTGCCCAAACATTTGATTTCCACCACATATGGGGTATCTGCGTACTCAGGAGAAAATGCACGATACATTTTATGATGCATTTTTCCTGATACCCTTGTGAAAATACTAATTTTTATGGCTAAAGTAACATTTTTGTGTTAAAAAAGTAAAATTTTCATTTTTTCGTCTACATTGCTTTGGTTGCTGTGAAGCTCCTAAAGGGTTAATAAACTTCTTGGATGTGGTTTTGAGCAGAGTGAGGGGTGCAGATTTTAGAATTGGGTCACTTTTGGGTATTTTCTGTCGCCTAGGTTTCTCAAATCACTCCAAATGTGATGTGGTACCTAAAAAATTTTTTTTTGTAAATTTTGTTGGAAAAATGAGAAATTGGTGATGAACTTTGAACCCTTCTAACTTCCTAACGGAATTTTTTTTTTTTTCAAAAATTGCGCTGGTGTAAAGTAGACATGTGGGAAATGTTATTTAGTAACTTTTTTGTGTGACATATCTCTCAGATTTATGGGCATAAAATTTCAAATTTTGAAAATTGCAAAATTTTCAAAATTTTCGCCAAATTTCCGAAATTTTCACAAATAAACGCAAAACATATCTGCCTAAATTTACCACTGACATGAAGTACAATATGTCACGAAAAAACTATCTCAGAATCGCCAGGATCCGTTGAAGTGTTCCAGAGTTATAACCTGTCAAAGTGACACTGGTCAAAATTGCAAAAAATGGCCGGGTCTTTAAGGTGAAAACAGGCTGGGGGCTGAAGGGGTTAATGTAAGCAGGTTTTTCGGCAAATAACTGTAAAGTGCGGGGTTAAGATTTCGCCTCAAAACATAGTCTATGATATTCCCTGAGTCACATGGGGCGTCTGTGCAAAATTTTGTGATTATAAATGCGACGGTGCGGATTCCTTTAACATACACATACACACACACACATACATACACTCAGCTTTATATATTAGACTAGCTGTACTACCCGGCTTCGCCCGGGTTAATAACTGTTGTTAACAAAATAGAATGTATTAATATTCCCGGGATAGAATGTATAAATAGAATGTATTAACGCCCGGGATAGTAACTGTCTCTCTGTTTCTTTCCCATTCTCTGTCTGTCTCCCCCTCTGTATATATCTCTCTGTCTCTCTCTTTCCCTGTCTGTCTCTGACTGTATCTGTCTCTTTCTCTGTCTGTCTCAATCTTTTTCCCTGTCTGTCTATCTATCTCTTTCCTTGTCTGTCTATCTCTGTCACTTTCCTTGTCTGTCTCTTTCCCTGTCTGTCTCTTTCCCTCTCTTTCCCTGTCTGTCTCTTTCCCGCTGTCTCTTTCCCTGTGTCTGTCTCTTTGTCTCTTTACCTGTCTTTGTCTGTCTCTTACCCTGTCTGTCTCTTTCCCTCTCTTTCCCTGTCTCTGTTTCCCTGTGTCTGTCTCTGTCTCTTTGTCTGTGTCTGTCTCTTTACCTGTCTGTGTCTGTCTCTTAACCTGTCTCTCTCTTTCCCTGTCTTTCCCTGTCTGTCTCTTTCCCTGTCAGTCTGTCTCTTTGTCTGTGTCTGTCTCTTTGTGTCTTTCTCTTACCCTGTCTATGTCTGTTTTTTTCCCTGTCTGTGTCTGCCTCTTTCCCTGTCTGTGTCTGTCTCTTTCCCTGGCTGCATTGTGACAAGCCAACATTCCATATAAGGCCGTGGCTGCGCATTCTTCTGAAGTTCTGGCTGCACTGTGGCTCCCAGCTCCATTCGCTTTAATGGAGGCAGGTATTTTGGTGAATAACTGTAAAGAGCGGGGTTAAAATTTCCCCTTAAAACATAGCCTATGACGCTCTCGGGGTCCAGAAGTGTGAGTGTGCAAAATTTTGTGTCTGTAGCTGCGACGATACAGATGCCAATCTCGGACATACACACACACACACACACACACACACACACACACATTCAGCTTTATATATTAGACTAGCTGTACTACCCGGCTTCGCCCAGGTTAATAACTGCTGTTAACAAAATAAAATGTATTAACAAAAATGTATTCTGCACACAAAAACCACAAAACAAATAGCTATAAATGTAATTATGTCTGTCTCCCCGTCTGAATATATATCTGTCTCTCTCTTTGTCTGTCTGTCTCTTTCCCTGTCTGTCTCTTTCTCCATCTGTCTCAATCTCTTTCCCTGTCTATCTATCTCTTTCCCTGGCTATCTATCTCTTTCCCTGTCTATCTATCTCTTTCCGTCTGTCTCTTTCCCTCTTTCCCTCTGTCTCTTACCCTGTCTGTCTCTTTCCCTTTCTTTCCCTGTCTGTCTGTTTCCCTGTGTCTGTCTCTTTGTCTGTGTCTGTCTCTTAACCTGTCTCTCTCTTTCCCTGTCTGTCTCTTTCCCTGTCAGTCTGTCTCTTTGTCTGTGTCTGTCTCTTTGTGTCTGTCTCTTACCTTGTCTATGTCTGCCTCTTTCCCTGTCTGTGTCTGTGTCTTTGTGTCTGTCTCTTACCCTGTCTGTGTCTGTTTCTTTCCCTGTCTATGTCTGTCTCTTTCCCTGGCTGCATTGTGACATGCCAACATTCCATATAAGGGTGTGGCTGCGCATTCTTCTGAAGTTCTGGCTGCACTGTGGCTCCCAGCTCCATTCGCTTAATGGAGGCAGGTTTTTTGGTGAATAACTGTAAAGAGTGGGGTTAAAATTTCCCCTCAAAACATAGCTTATGACGCTCTCGGGGTCCAGAAGTGTGAGTGTGCAAAATTTTGTGGCTGTAGCTGCGACGGTGCGGATGCCAATCCCAGACATACACACACACACACACATACACACACACATTCAGCTTTATATATTAGATTACACACCCTACATAGGCCCTGTACATATCACATATAGTGTGTAATAGAATGTAATTCTGAATATTGACCTGCCATATCCTAAAGGTGTGTAATATGCGCTCTGTTAGGATTTCACTTGTCGATTCGAGTAGTTGTCATCTGATTACTCATATGTGACTTGTTATGTATTATCATCTGCAGAATGACGTCTCCTCCTGTTTCTCTCAAATTGAAAATTATAACAATGAGAGACGCAGGAGGAGACGTCATTCAACAGATGACACAGAGTCTGCAAATCACTTGTGAGAGATCACGTGACCACTCAAATTGGCAAATGAAATCCAAACACATTTTGGGGGTTCGACCAGTCTATGTGCAGAATGTCACACAGGGGAGGTACCGGTCAGTCCAGGGCAGCAGAGCAGGGGGAAGCCGTTGGGCATCGGCCTCCCGGATGCCTCATCCTGACTGCATCGTCCTCGGCCAGAGATAAAATATGTTTTATCTTAAATGTGGAAGCATTAGAGTAAAATATACACGACTGCAATAATGGAGCCGGTGTCTGATTCCTTGAACTCGGAGGTCGTCCAGGAGGAATCAGCTGTCAGATTAATTACTCGGTAGCAAAATAACATTGGAGTCTCATATGTTACATGGCGTCACTGCCATCTGGACATCACATGGAATGGTTTAGGCTATGTTCACACGGGGCATCTTTTTTCTTACCACAAATATGCAGCGTTTTTGTCCCAAGAATGCACCAAAAAAGCACTGCGGCAAAAACGCATAAAAAAATACAATGTGTTTTTTAGGCGTTTTTGACGCGTTTTGCTCAATGCGTTTTTAAGTCTAATCTATTGACTGGAAGGGTTAAAAAACGAAAACGCAAAAAGAATTGACAGCTGCATCTTCAAAAACGCAGCCAACAAAAGATGCCCAGTGTGGACAGCAAAATCGAAATCCTATAGGCTTTGCTGGGAGGAGGAAATGCATGCATTGAGGGGGCATCTTTGTGACCTCAAAAATGCAACAAAAGTGTCCTGTGTGAACTTAGCCTTAGTGTCGTTATGAAGGCCATTCTATCAGTGTAATGCATCATCAGCAGCTGAGGTGTATTATGAGGTTCTGCAGCAGATGAGGTGTATTATGGGGTTCTGCAGCAGCTGACGTGTATTATAAGATTTTGTAGCAGCTGAGGTGTGTATGATGAGGTTCTGCAGCAGCTGAGTTGTGTATTATGGGGTTCTACAGCAGTTGAGGTATATTATGAGATTTTGCAGCAGCTGAGGTGTGCATTATGAAGTTCTGCAGAATATTACATTATTCGGCGTGGATTTATCTTACAAATTTTCCAACAAAATTATTTGCAGCATTGCCAAATGGGGTGAGCCCAGACTGGTTAATAAAGGGATTACAGTATATATGCCATAGTTCTTCCATACACCATGCCCCTCCCTCGGGTGTGTATGTGGTACTGCAGCTCAGTTTGTTCAGGTCATTTTAGCTGAGGGGCAGCGACACATACACACCATGAGGACGGGGGGGACACTGTGTATGTGGTGCTGCACCTCAGTCTGTTCAGGGTAGTAGAGCTGAGAGGCAGTGACACATACACAGCGCTCCCCATCCTTATGGTGTGTATGTGGTGCTGCACCTCAGTCTGTTCAGGTCAATGGAGCTGAGAGGCAGTAACACATATAACTTGAGAACTCTTTATTATGTATAAAACAGAGATTGTTTCTAATTTCGTACATTCCCCTTCAACAACTGTATTTTGGACTTTTTGGTCCAGAGTACACGCAGCATCGGATGCTGGCCCCATGGTGCCTTGTCTGGTATCATCTGTTACATTTATCCACAGAATTTATTAGTAGATGTTGATCCCACCATTGGGACCACAACCTGCGCGACTCTAAGGCGGGCTTTGCACGTTGCGACATTGCAAGCCGATGCTGCGATGTCGCACGCGATAGTCCCCGCCCCCATAGCAGGTACGATGTCTTGTGATAGCTGGCGTAGCGAAAATTATCGCTACGCCAGCTTCACATGCACTCACCTGCCCTGCGTCCGCCGCTCTGGCCGGCGACCCGCCTCCTTATTAAGGGGGCGGGTCGTGCGGCGTCACTGCGACGTCACACGGCAGGCGGCCAATAGCAGCGGAGGGGCGGAGATGAGCAGGATGTAAACATTCCGCCCACCTCCTTCCTTCCGCATATCCTACGGAAGCCACAGTGACGCTGGTAGGAGATGTTCCTCGCTCCTGCGACTTCACACATAACGATGTGTGCTGCCGCAGGAGTGAGGAACAACATCGGACAGTCGCGTCAGCGTAATTATGGATTACGCCGACGCTGCACCGATGATACGATTACGACGATTTTGCGCTCGTTAATCGTATCATCTAGGCTTTACACACTACGATGTCGCATGCGATGCCGGATGTGCATCACTTTCAATTTGACCCCACCGACATCGCACCTGCGATGTCGTAGTGTGCAAAGCCTGCCTAAGTATATAGGAATTTATACCATCTCTCCGCGAAAAGCGGCAGCGCCTCATTCTGCAGATACATGTGCGCCCCATTGGGGGGATCCATATGTACAATCTGTGACGCCCTGGACTAGCCAGGTAGTCACAGGTAGGCCCTTACACAAACACCTTCCCCTAAAAAGGCACCATCAGCCAACCTTAAAACCCTGAGTCACCCCTCTCAGGTTCTGACGTCCACACCCGGGGGCAGAGCCAGGTGGTTGGCCACTCCCACCGAGGAGTTCGGATGACCTGAGGCGGGAAAACAAGCAGATGAGATGAGATCTGTTAGGAGAGTGGAGTGGAGTAGAGAGGAGTAAAGTCTGTCAGGGATCTGGGTCGGTGCCCGGATACCCTGTGGCCAGGAGGCAGACGGTTGTGGCCGCCTGCAGGAGCTCGGATTACAGCCGGTGGAACCGTAAGGGACCGGGACCGGATAGTAGCCCAACCAGAAGGATAGAAAGCCACCGCCCAGGCATAGAGATCTCACGAGCCAGTGTCTGCGGACAAACGGGCTCTTCCGGCACATACAAAGCCGGGGAGTGGACTACCGTTGCTGAGGCATAGGAGTCACCATTCTACTAAAAGTGAGGTGCAGGAGAAAGGCGGAAACCACCAACCTGAAAAAGGGGAAAAGCGCAGCCGGCTGCGGGCACCGTCCACCATCTTGTTTGGTTTACCAGAGACTCCAGTGTGTCTGTAATAGTGAGTACAACAGTGCCCTCGGGCCCCAGGACCACCACCCACGGAGGGGTCAACACCAAGCTGCGCAACACCGTCCCCGGGAGCCTAGTCAACAGCAGCGGTGGTGTCCATCCATTCACCACAACCCGTGGGTGGAGTCACGAACTTAACCCCCAAACAACCACGGCCTCGGCCGTGGACCTCCCCACCGAACACCACCCCTCATGTAGCGCCAGCATTCCCTTCAGAGCAATGTGACCCCCGGGTCCGGGAGGAGCTCGAGCCACCCACCGACGAGCATGGATCCAAGCGGCTTGGCAGCCGGCCGAGCCCCGAGGCGTTACACATCGACTCTTCTGGCGTCACAGGATTGAACCCATCCACTTACCAGTGGAAGTGCACCTTGAAGTTAAAGTCAGCCGTGTCCCGTTGAAAAAAAATTGCAGAGTCCGCCTTCTTTGGGCGCGAAGTTCTCCGCCAAAGCCGTCTTCTCCAAGAAAAGAGCGGGAGAGTGAGCCCCGCCCCCTGGGAACAGAGCGGTGCAGAAAGAAAGCAGAGTGCCCCGAAAAGACCAAGGGGGGGCGAGTGAAGCTGCCGTGCCATGTGACCAAGTTGATAAAGAGCAGGGACTCCAGGACTTTGCCACCCGTCTGGTTCCTGGACCTCGAGAATGCACCATGTCTGCCCCGTCTGGAGAGCCAGAATTCCCGGAACCCATGCCTGGGACAGCGGCGTGGCTGAAGGCTCAGATGATACTGCTGTGCTGCCGCAACCGAGTCCAAGTGTGTCTCCTGATGGAACAATGGACAGCTGAAATGGAGGAGCTGGCTGCGGGCGCACGAAGTGGAGACCATCTTAGCGGAGCTGGTAGGTGACCCACGCCCCTGTGTCCCTGAGGGACCGGCCGCTGCGGCTGAGGGACCCGGCCTGCCCCCAGCCCCTATAAGGCCTCCCCCGTCGCCCGTGCCGGTCGCCGCTGCTTCCCTGCTCAGCCTGCTGCCAGCGGAGTCCGCGGCACTGCCCCGTGAGGACCCAGATACTGGAGAGACCACCTGCCAGCTGGAAGTTGCAGTTCCCACGTGGGCTGAAGGAGCGGCAGACTCGGAGGTGCTGGTGGCGACCCCCCATGCGACAGCTGGCGGCGACCCTCCTGCCGCAGAGAGGGTGTTGGCCCCGGCCACCCGCCCGTCCAAGACAGAGATGGAACCCGGTCCACGAGATCCCGCCGCCAGCCGCATGGAGTCAGATGGTAGTGGCTCAGTGGACAGGTTCCTTAACACCCACACTGACCTTTCCTCTCCCAAAAAAGAGTTCTGTCTGGATATGCTCGAGGTGGTCCTTACCCATAACTTCTTCCTCTTCGAGGACCAATTTTTCATGCAGTGTAGGGGGACCGCGATGGGTTCTAACGTCGCGCCCCCCTATGCAAACATCTTTATGGACCACTTCAAGCATTGCTACGTTTACCCCCATCCGCTATTTGATAGCCAGGTGACACTGTGGAAACGATATATTGATGACATCTTTCTCATCTGGACAGGCGACGTCATATCACTTAACTCTTTTTTCACCGACATCAATAATGCCACCAACAATATCTCATTCACCCTCCATCACAGTGACCACTCCATCAATTTTCTCGACACCACAGTAATCATCAATCCTGACCATACCCTCTCGACAGACCTGTACACTAAGCCGACTGACAGAAATAGTCTCCTCCTACATTCCAGCTGCCACCCACGGCACATTAAAAAGTCTCTACCTCACTCTCAACACTGCCGGGTTGACCGGATTGTTTCAGATCCTCCCACCAGGGATGCACGCCACATTGACATGGACATGAAATTTTCAGCAAGGGGTTACCCACCTTATGTGAGACCCCCGCCCTCCGTCTCAACTCCCAGCTCACGGGGTCATAAGAGTGTCCCCTTCGTGACCACATACTATCCGTTCAGCCCTCTCATTAATGGCGTCATCATCAAACATTGGCCTCTACTCCATCAAGCATACCCCTCTATCCCTGAATTTGACTCCCGGCCACTTATTTGCCATAAACGGCCCCACAACCTGAGGGACAGCCTTGTCAAAGCTGACATTGGCCCCTCCAAGCCATCAGCTAGACAGACCCTCCTCTCGTGCCAGCGCAAGGGCACCTTCCCTTGCCTACATTGTCTCCAATGCTCGCACATCATTAAAGGCGATTCTTTCACACATCCACGCACTGGCAAGAAATTCTCGATCCGTGGATATTTCACCTGTGAGTCGAACTTTGTTGTCTACCTAATCAAGTGCCCCTGCGGTCTCGGATATGTGGGTGAGACTACCCAACATATCCGAGACCGCATTAATAAACACAAATCTACCATACGCTGCAAACAGACCACCTTAACCATCCCAGCCCACTTTAGTGCCGCAGTCCACACTATACCACAGCTTAGGTTCCAAGTACTTGAACATGTCGACCAACCCCGCCGTGGCGGTAATCGCATTAAAACACTCAGAGAACGCGAGGCTTTCTGGATTCATACCCTCCAAACTCTAGAGCCACTAGGGCTTAATAGAGAGTATGAGGCCCCCCGCTAAATCTGTTATGGGTCTTGTGTTTTCATGTCCTTTTTATTGTAACATTTAGCAGCATATTGTTGAGGTTTCAATTTACCATTATGTCTCTGAGTCCTCTCCTATAGATGTATATAGTCATGCATTCATATTCCTCCATTTTCTGTGTATTATCATACATTCTTATCCTCTATGTCTTTACATGCCTCCTGTCAGCCTTTTAAAATTAACCCCCTGTCTTTTTCCTTACAGATATCGCACAACTGACCTTCACCCATCCCTCACATCCTCCTACTGGCACACCCCCATTCACGCTCTGCAGCAGGTAACCCCTGTTTCAACGCCCCTCTAGTTCACTGCCTCCTCCCCACCTACTGTCCGGCCCATAGTCACATGACCGCGCGCGTCACAGACATGCGCTCTCTGTGCGTTCCACGCGTGCGTTCCATCGCACGCGACCGGAAGTGACGCGCCTCCCATCACACTGCCGGCTTCCTTAAAATGGCGCCGCACGGCAGGTATTACCACGTCGCTGCAGCCACTCTCCCTGCCATTGTGCTAGCTCCGGACCTCCACTGCAGGTAGCGTTTCTGCCCTGCACTCCCCTGCCACCACTGATGCTAGAAACCAACTCATCTCACCATGCTGCTTTGTTTTTCCAGGCGTCCATTCACCTCACATTGTGATCCTGTCACCCCTTCACCTACGGTATGTAGCACCTGCCTCTCTGCTGTTGCCAACCATGTTTACCTGCTGTGCTCCTCTTTTCCCTTTTTCCCTCCACCTCTCACTGACTTCCTCCTTTGCTTCCCTTTTGTCTCTCTCTCTCGCCCTTTCCCTCTTTTTTCTTTCCTTTTTTTCTTCTTTTTTTTCTCTCTCTCTCCCTCTTCCTTTTTTCTCTCTCTCCCTCTTTCCCTTTCTCTCCCTCTCTTTCTCTCCCTCTCTTTCTCTCCCTCTCTTTCTTTCCTCCCTCTCTTTCTTTCCTCCCTCTCTTTCTTTCCTCCCTCTCTTTCTTTCCTCCCTCTCTTTCTTTCCTCCCTCTCTTTCTTTCCTCCCTCTCTCTCTTTCCTCCCTCTCTCTCTTTCCTCCCTCTCTCTCTTTCCTCCCTCTCTCTTTTCTCCCTCTCGTCCTTTCCTCCCTCTCTCTCTCTTTCCTCCCTTTCTCTCTTTCCTCCCTCTCTCTCTTTTCTCCCTCTCGTCCTTTCCTCTCTCTCGTCCTTTCCTCCCTCTCGTTCTTTCCTCCCTCTCGTTCTTTCCTCCCTCTCGTTCTTTCCTCCCTCTCGTTCTTTCCTCCCTCCCTCTCTCTTTTCCTTTCTCCTTCTTTCTCCATTTTCCTTGGTATAGATACCAGCTTCGGCTGTTTAGTCTGGCTTGTACAAGCAATTTACCTATGTCACTTGACCAATACTATCTTCCATGGTACGAAATATGTTACTTTACCTGTACCAATTATTCTTTTTCCATGTGATTAAGAGCACACTCTGCAATACGTGTGGAACCTTACCTCTATTTGCCAAACCTCCGGTTGTCCTTCGAGACCCGTGTTTCCTTACTCTGACCAGTGATGTACGTTCCATCCGCAATATTCCTTCATGAATATTTGTATTATTTGTATATATATATTCTGTGTATCACCTGTACATAATGCACTCACTATTGTTATTGTCTTCACACCTTTTCAGGCAACAACCTTGAGAAAGGCTCTATGCCGAAACGTTGGTGCTGTTGCTCTGGTTAGGTTCCTTTTGCAGTGTGTCAGTCAATAAATTCCCTTACGCATATTCCCCTTTTGTCTTCATTTGAGTGCTGGGGTTTACTTTACTATACTATATGACTCTTTACCCCCAAAGCACCTATATTGTGTGTGGTAAAGCCTTTAATCTCCAAGTATTGGTAGTGGCTCAGAGGCCGACACGGAGCCGGTCTCGGAAGATGAGGCCCCCGGTGTTGTCGACATGGAAGCCATGTACATCCCGCGGTGTGGCGGGAATGGATACCGGATGGCTCTCTCCCGCTGCGCCTGCTGTGTGCTGGAACTTTTTGAGGGCGAGGTAGAGTCTGCCTTAGAGGCTGAAACCCCTTGCCCCAGACCGGAACAACATGATGAGTAGAGGGTAGCGGATGCGGCTGCCAAGTTGGAGGTCCCCGTTGGGATCATACTGCCCGTCCCCGTTGGGACTTTGTTGATTTACCCCTTTTCATTTACTATGAACATGGCTGAGAAGTTGCAGGCCACCCAAAAACTTTTGGGCTTGTAAATAATCCAGGACTGGCCTGTCCCGTTTCACAGTCTCCGGAGAGGCAGATTGGAGGATGGGCCTGCGGGAAAGTGATGGCCGAGGCCCCGCCACCAATGCGACCGGTGGCGATCCTCCAGGTCCGGGGGTCCCCTGGACGTGGGGCCCCTGAGAGACAGCCTGGTGTGGAACTCTGTACCCGTCCCGTAAAGCAATACCTGGGCCCGTTCCTGGACTGGGGAAGAGGGGTGCTGCCCATTTCTTAGGGGCAGCAGCAAGGTTCAGGTTGCTTGGGTGGGCAAGCAGAAGGACCCGGTCCCGTTACCGTTATTGCTAAGAATGTTTTTATGTGTGCAACGGTTAAAGAATGTGCCTCCCGCAAGGGAAGATTCAAAAATATGCTTAATTGTACAAAAGTTATAATTGTAAATATATTTTATCTTTTACAGTTTAAAGCAACAAAATAAACCGGTGGTGGACGGGCAGCCCGCGGACGGTCTGCATTAAACCAAGGGGGAATGTGATGCCCTGAACTAGCCAGGTAGTCACAGGTAGGCCCTTACACAAACAGCTTCCCCTAAAAAGGCACCATCAGTCAACCTTAAAACCGTGAGTCACCCCTCTCAGGTTCTGACGTCCACACCCGGGGGCGGAGCCAGGCAGGTGGCCATGCCCACCGAGGAGTTCGGATGACCTGAAGCGGGAAAACAAGCAGATGAGATGAGATCTGTTAGGAGAGTGGAGTAGAGAGGAGTAACGTCTGTCAGGGATCTGGGTCAGAGCCCAGATACCCTGTGGCCAGGAGGCAGACGGTGGTGGCCGCCTGCAGGAGCTGGGATTACAGCCGGTGAAACCGTAAGGGACCGGGACCGGGTAGTGGCCCGCCGGTACCGAACCAGTGAACCGATTGGAAACCGGAGCACCAGGAGGGATACCCAGACCCAGTACGAGGCCCAGAAGCCACTGGACCGAGTCAAATTCACTGAATGGGGTCTGGACTTTAGGTCCTTTCCAACCCAAGACCCGACTGAAGACAACAGCCCAACCAGAGGGATAGAAAGCCACCGCCCAGGCATAGAGATCCCACAGGCCAGCATCTGCGGGCAAACGGGCTCTTCCGGCACATACAAAGCCGGCGAGCGGACTACCGTTGCTGAGGCATAGGAGCCACCATTCTACTAAAAGTGAGGTGCAAGAGAAAGGCGGAAACCACGAACCTGAAAAAGGGGAAAAGCGCAGCTGGCTGCGGGCACCGTCCACCATCTTGTTTGGTTTACCAGAGACTCCAGTGTGTCTGTAATAGTGAGTACAACAGTGCCATCGGGCCCCAGGACCACCACCCCCTACCCACGGAGGGGTCAACACCAAGCTGCGCAACACCGTCCCCGGGAGCCTAGTCAACGGTAGCGGTGGTGTCCATCCATTCACCACAACCCGTGGGTGGCGTCACGAACTTAACCCCCAAACAACCGCGGCCTTGGCCGTGGACCTCCCCACCGAACACCACCCCTCACGTAGCGCCAGCATTCCCTTCAGAGCGACGTGACCCCCGGGTCCGGGAGGAGCTCGAGCCCCCCACCGAAGAGCACGGATCCGAGCGGCTCGGCAGCCGGCCGAGCCCCGGGGCGGTACACATCCATAATGTAATATCCAGGCATACAGCATGTACGAGATGAGAAGACCCCAATAAGAATAATTTCAGATGTGGTGGAATTAATGTGGATTTGAGAAACAGATTCTCCAGCACAAATCTGGAGAAGTTTATTGTACATTTGAAGAGATTATTTTCTTAGGATATAAAAAAATGGCCTCTGGTCCTCATTTGTTTCCTGGAAACTGGGTAAAAAAAATTTGTAGGGGGGGCACCAAAGGGCAGTTTTGCACAGGCCACCATTCAGGCTAAGGCCGGCCCTGCTCATAATACACCTCAGCTGCTGCAGAACCTCATAATACACCTCAGCTGCTGACGATGCATTACACTGATAGAATGGCCTTCATAACGACACTAAGGCTAAGTTCACAAAGTGCATCTTTTGTTGCATTTTTGAGGTCACAAAGATGCTCCTGCATGCACTTCCTCCTCCCAGCAAAGTCTATGGGATTTCTCTTTTGCTGTCCACACTGGGCATCTTTTGTTGGCTGCATCTTGGCTACGTTTTTGAAGCTGCAGCATGTCAATTATTTTTGCGTTTTCATTTTTGAACCCTTCCAGTCAATAGATTAGACTTAAAAAACGCATTGGGCAAAACGTGGTAAAAACGCGTCAAAAACACATTGCGTTTTTTATGCGTTTTTGCCGCGGTGCGTTTTTGGTGCATTCTTGGGACAAAAACGCTGCATATTTGTGGTAAAAAGATGCCCCGTGTGAACATATCCTAAACCATTCCATGTGATGTGCAGACGGCAGTGACGCCATGTAACATATGAGACTCCAATGGTTTTTTGCTACCAGAAAACCACATAAACTAAACCTCAAAATAAATATCTTTATTAATAGTATTGATTTAAAATATAGACACCATATGTCATCCAGACAACAATAAACAAATACAAAGTGAGTGAAAGCTTAGTTGAAAAATAGAAAGGTGTGAGAGAATGAGTAATAGATCAGTGATAGGTATCGGGTTTCATAGAACCTAATCTAGATCCCTAAATAACCCTTCCTACCAGCGGAGGGTGTCATAATGTTTAGGACCCCCCCCGCTCCAGATGGCTGGCCCTCACTATCCCTATTTTCTACTGGCTTGTGTCCACCACCAACAAACAGGTGCAAAGTGTATTTAAGACAAACTACATGTAATACACAATAGCGTTAAATGTAGGTTTTTTCACTGAATAAATATTCAATCTGTAAACTTGATATTTGTTAGAAGGGAGCGACAGGGTCTGCCAAGCAGGCTCCTGCGGCTCCTCCCGACGCGTTTCCCCCCCTTCTAACGCAATGAAAGGGGGTTCATCAGGGGTACTAAGTAGAAGACACCTGTAAGAAAGACAGACATGTGTCACTATTCAAATTCAGGAATATACATGCTTCCTTGAACCAATGTGTGCAGCGAAGATGACTTACTTAAAAAATGGTTAAAGCCAGTGACTCAATAAGTCTTCTGACCAGGATAAGTGCGACAAGCATTACTGTATCCTTTTTCACAAGATCCCCTATTGTTCCATCAGGATAAATGGACTTATAGGAGGGGTTATGTCTTTGGGCTTACTACAAAACAAAAAGAGTAAAAAGGAAAAGTCTCTTAGGGCAACATACAGATGGCACAGAGTCACTATGACATGGATGGTAATAAACAAATGGAAAGAACCTGATTCCTCCTTAATGAACAATGGCCCAACGGATGTATATTAGTCTCCAATTTACGTGAAGAGAGAATCTGCAATGTATAATCAAAATTTCACCGTTAGAGCCATGATAGAGCAGGGGGCCATACCCCCAAAAAGCAATTATATCTACCCTTTGCAACCAATGAGTCAAGGTAGGGGTTGTTCCAGCCTGATTCCTGGAGAATTTTCACCACAAGGTTCCTGTATGTAAAATAAAGGAGTCTACATCATACCCCCATTTAATATATCAACATGCGTAAATTCTTGAATAGCACATATGGCATAGGATCACTATGATATGGATGGTAATAAAAAATGCAGAAAGAACCTGATTGTTCCTTAGTGAGCAGGGGCCCAACGGATGTATTTTACTCTCCAATTTAAATGAAGAGAGAATCTGTAATGTACAATCAAGATTTCTCCGTTAGAGCCATGATGGAGCAGAGGGCCATACCCCAAAAGGCAATTATATCTACCCTTTGACATCAATATGTCAGGGTCGGAATTGTTCCAGCCTAATTCCTGGAGAATTTTCACCACACGGCTCCTATATGTGAAACAAAGGAGTCTCCATCATACCCCCATTTATATATCAACATGCATAAATTCTCAAATAGCAAAACATATACCTGCAAGAGAAAAGATACCATCCAGGGACCATCTATGTAATAACCTGCTGCAATCAGCAATAAATGATAGGCCACCGATAGAAGGGAGATAAAAAATAAAGATAAAAAGATAAAGAGGTACTAAGGTCCCACCTGTTATAGGTCAGACCTACAAAAGCAGACTAAATCAGTATCAATGGGGAGCCCCTTTGAACATACAAAACATTCACCCCTCCTGGTTTGGGGGGAAGGTACATACCCAAAGAAGTCCTCTAGACAACTCCACCTGCAAAGACCCTATCCGGGTCCCGAGTGCCGATACACATCTGAAACGCAGGGAGTGATGCTGGAAATCCAGTGTATTGCCTGTATCCTGTGTGATGTCGGTGTCCTGCACATGGATCCATTATGAAGGGGTATTTAAACTCGCCGCGTCCCGGAAGTTGGGGGCGGAGTCATCGTCCCTTCCCTGCTCGCTTTGAGAGTGACAGGAAAAGGGACCTATGGAGACACAGGATCTCCTGATGATATGAACGATCACGCCCACTTCCTGTTCGCGTTATGATTGAAAGGAGAATGATCCTATCAAGACCAAGAGTCTAACTCTTGGCATGATGGTAACGCCCACCTCTTGTTCCCAATCAGTTTTAGCAGGGAAAATGCTAATCGTCTATGCAAAAAAGACATGCCCGGAAGTATGCGTCATCTGAGTGACGCTGTGACGAATGACGCTGCGTTAATGCCCCCCTCTTGTTCCCAATCAGATTTAGCAGGGAAAATGCTAATCGTCCTATGCAAATAAAGACATGCCCGGAAGCATGCGTCATACAAGTGACGCTGCGTTAAACCAAACTGCTTATTTTGCTGGATTGACTGGCAAATATGAAATCACCCCATATGTCTCACATTATGGAATGCCTATTATAATGTATACATAATATGACAAGCAGGGATGAACGTCATCCCTAATCAGATTAAGCATTCCAAGATCAATAAGGACCACGGATTGAGGCGGGTAATAGGAATGATAGATAATACGTGCTGAGGGGAGCACAACAGTGTTGGGGATTATTTCCCCGTTGGTAACAACTCTTGTCAGATATCCCCCACATATCTCCAGTGCTTATAAGAGAGACCCTTAATCTTGCCCTTTAGTGACCTATTGCTTATTACGGACCCCCCCCCCTCATTTTTGTTAATTAATTTTATATATATATCTATAGAAGCACTAATCCTTCAAACACTACATATGGTCCAAGGAAAATTAAAATATAGTATATAAAAAATGAAAAAGAAACAAGGTGGGTATGGATGACCTACATAGAATTTGATATCAAAGCTTTCTATCAGTTATAGCAACCCTTTTTCCGATTAGATGAAGCTGACATAACTAATGTTTTCATTCAAACCCCCCGGGGAGACTACACCCAGCAAAAAAATCCATCTTGCTTCACGTTGCAAGATGGTTCTGTCCCAGTCTCCTCCACGTACCGGTTTTTTGACCACCTCTATGACCTGAAAAGAGATGTTTCTAGTGTCGCCATTATGGTACTCATTCACATGCCGTGAGATGGCCGTATCCCTTTTGTGGCTGATATCACCTAGGTGTTCTCCAATCCTCACTCGCAGCTGCCTCCTGGTTTTGCCAACATATCCCAGGGGGCAGCTGCAGGTACAGAGATAGACCACCCCCTGGGTCCTGCAATTAGCAAAGTCTCTAATCTTAAAGACCCTGCCAGTCCCCAGATTGGAAAATTCTTTGGTCTGATTTATAAAGATGCAGTAACTGCATCTACCACATATAAAAGTCCCCTGTGGTTTTCGGTCCAGCCAAGTCCCCTCCCCTCTTGGGGGTATGAAATGGCTGTGCGTGAGGTGATCCCTAATGGATTTCCCCCTCCTAAAGGTAACACTTGGGTGTGGAGAGATGTATTTACCTATATCCGGGTCTGATCTTAGAATGGGCCAATATTGTCTGAGTATCTCCATAACCCTAGGGTTTTGGTCGTCAAATGTAGCCACTAATCTTGTGGTCTCATTGTCACCCAGTTTTTCTTTTGGCCTGAGTAATTCCCTCCTTGACTGAGACTGCGCATGTTTATACGCAGGTTCAATAACCCTTGGTGGGTAACCTCTCTGCTGGAATCGTCTTTTCATCTCTTGTGCCTGACCTTCAAAATCACTAAGGGAGGAACAGTTTCTTCTTAATCGAAGAAACTGTCCATTAGGGATACCTCTCCTGAGGGGTGCTGGGTGGTAACTTTCCCACCTCAGGAGACCATTTGTGGCTGTAGGCTTTCTATAAATGGTTGTAGCCAAATTCCCTTCCGAATCCCTAGTGATTTTCAAATATAGGAATGCCAAGGAATTAAAGCTCATCTCGAAGGTGAATCTCAGACCGATATTGTTTAGGTTCAATTTGTCCAAAAATTGCACAAACAATGACTCACCCCCTGTCCAGAGGACGAGGATGTCATCTATATAACGCCCCCAAAATTGTATATGGGGGGGAAAAGATGACATCCCCGTCCACGAACACGTGGGTATCCTCCCACCAGCCCAGGAACATGTTGGCGTATGTGGGAGCACAAGGGCTCCCCATCGCCGTGCCCCTGAGCTGGTGGTATATCTTGCCGTCAAAGGAGAAGTAGTTATGTGTCAAAATGAAACGTAGCAAATTGGTAATAAATCTGCTGTGTTCACGGCATTGGTTTCTACGCGTAGAGAGGAAGAATCTACTCATTTTTTAGGGGGACGAGATCCCTACAATCTACGACATCAAAAACAGAGGACTACCCGGAGAAAGTAGACCTCCATTCCGATGTAGAGAATCAGATTATCAATCTGTCTAGTTACCATCTGTCTAATATTGAGAGACGGAGTCCTGGGTTATGGACTTTCCTTTGTTCCAACTGTCAGGTTTGACCCCTTCACCTGGGTGAAAGACATTGAATTGTTTCTTAGAAAGCTAAAATTGAAAAAATTCTTCGCACACAATGATGAGGCTGAATGTGCCCGTCTGGGCATCCCCCTTGAGATGCTAGAAGATGTTCGTTTACTATCTAGCTTGGGTGAGTTGAGCGGGGAGAACCTAGGATTAGGACCCTTTACCAACCTTAAGCCCAAAAATAAAAAGATGCCACCTAGTATGGACTTTAGCAGCCTTGATATTTTTTCTAAATTGGTGGAAAATGATCTCCGTGCCATTCAACCTAAATTAAGATCGGTTAAGTCCAATCTTACTATGGAGGAATGGCGGGCTTTGTCGGATTTGGAGAAAAACACACAGATTACCATCAAGCCATCTGATAAAGGTGGGAACCTGGTGGTAATGAATACTGTGGATTACCCAGGTATGTGTAAGAGAATTTTAGCGGACAAAACCACATATGAAATTCTCGCCAGGGACCCCACAGGGGAATATCTGGGAGAACTTTTAGCCCTCCTAAATGAAGCCCTGGAATCAAGACTTATCTCTGATAAAGAATTTGAATTTCTGTACCAGAAATTCCCTGTTTCCGCCACTTCTTATGCGATCCCCAAGATCCATAAGGGGTTGCACCCACTGAGGGGTCGCCCTATTGTTTCAGGAATTGACGCCATCGCCCAGAATTCCAGCATATACTTGGACACGATCCCGCGTCCCTTTGTTACTAGCTTGCCTTCATACATAAGGGACACTAGTGATCTCATATCCAAGCTAGAGGGCATTGTATTAGAACCAGATACCATACTAGCATCTATTGATGTAGAGCAGCTCTACAGTAGTATTCCTCACGACAAAGGGTTGGAGGTGGTGCAATTCTTTCTCTCTACGCGCAGAAACCAATGCCGTGAACACAGCAGATTTATTACCAACTTGCTACGTTTCATTTTGACACATAACTACTTCTCCTTTGACGGCAAGATATACCACCAGCTCAGGGGCACGGCGATGGGGAGCCCTTGTGCTCCCACATATGCCAACATGTTCCTGGGCTGGTGGGAGGATACCCACGTGTTCGTGGACGGGGATGTCATCTTTTCCCCCCATATACAATTTTGGGGGCGTTATATAGATGACATCCTCGTCCTCTGGACAGGGGGTGAGTCATTGTTTGTGCAATTTTTGGACAAATTGAACCTAAACAATATCGGTCTGAGATTCACCTTCGAGATGAGCTATAATTCCTTGGCATTCCTATATTTGAAAATCACTAGGGATTCGGAAGGGAATTTGGCTACAACCATTTATAGAAAGCCTACAGCCACAAATGGTCTCCTGAGGTGGGAAAGTTACCACCCAGCACCCCTCAGGAGAGGTATCCCTAAGGGACAGTTTCTTCGATTAAGAAGAAACTGTTCCTCCCTTAGTGATTTTGAAGGTCAGGCACAAGAGATGAAAAGACGATTCCAGCAGAGAGGTTACCCACCAAGGGTTATTGAACCTGCGTATAAACATGCGCAGTCTCAGTCAAGGAGGGAATTACTCAGGCCAAAAGAAAAACTGGGTGACAATGAGACCACAAGATTAGTGGCTACATTTGACGACCAAAACCCTAGGGTTATGGAGATACTCAGACAATATTGGCCCATTCTAAGATCAGACCCGGATATAGGTAAATACATCTCTCCACACCCAAGTGTTACCTTTAGGAGGGGGAAATCCATTAGGGATCACCTCACGCACAGCCATTTCATACCCCCAAGAGGGGAGGAGACTTGGCTGGACCGAAAACCACAGGGGACTTTTATATGTGGTAGATGCAGTTACTGCATCTTTATAAATCAGACCAAAGAATTTTCCAATCTGGGGACTGGCAGGGTCTTTAAGATTAGAGACTTTGCTAATTGCAGGACCCAGGGGGTGGTCTATCTCTGTACCTGCAGCTGCCCCCTGGGATATGTTGGCAAAACCAGGAGGCAGCTGCGAGTGAGGATTGGAGAACACCTAGGTGATATCAGCCACAAAAGGGATACGGCCATCTCACGGCATGTGAATGAGTACCATAATGGCGACACTAGAAACATCTCTTTTCAGGTCATAGAGGTGGTCAAAAAACCGGTACGTGGAGGAGACTGGGACAGAACCATCTTGCAACGTGAAGCAAGATGGATTTTTTTGCTGGGTGTAGTCTCCCCGGGGGGTTTGAATGAAAACATTAGTTATGTCAGCTTCATCTAATCGGAAAAAGGGTTGCTATAACTGATAGAAAGCTTTGATATCAAATTCTATGTAGGTCATCCATACCCACCTTGTTTCTTTTTCATTTTTTATATACTATATTTTAATTTTCCTTGGACCATATGTAGTGTTTGAGGGATTAGTGCTTCTATAGATATATATATAAAATTAATTAACAAAAATGAGGGGGGGGGGTCCGTAATAAGCAATAGGTCACTAAAGGGCAAGATTAAGGGTCTCTCTTATAAGCACTGGAGATATGTGGGGGATATCTGACAAGAGTTGTTACCAACGGGGAAATAATCCCCAACACTGTTGTGCTCCCCTCAGCACGTATTATCTATCATTCCTATTACCCGCCTCAATCCGTGGTCCTTATTGATCTTGGAATGCTTAATCTGATTAGGGATGACGTTCATCCCTGCTTGTCATATTATGTATACATTATAATAGGCATTCCATAATGTGAGACATATGGGGTGATTTCATATTTGCCAGTCAATCCAGCAAAATAAGCAGTTTGGTTTAACGCAGCGTCACTTGTATGACGCATGCTTCCGGGCATGTCTTTATTTGCATAGGACGATTAGCATTTTCCCTGCTAAATCTGATTGGGAACAAGAGGGGGGCATTAACGCAGTGTCATTCGTCACAGCGTCACTCAGATGACGCATACTTCCGGGCATGTCTTTTTTGCATAGACGATTAGCATTTTCCCTGCTAAAACTGATTGGGAACAAGAGGTGGGCGTTACCATCATGCCAAGAGTTAGACTCTTGGTCTTGATAGGATCATTCTCCTTTCAATCATAACGCGAACAGGAAGTGGGCGTGATCGTTCATATCATCAGGAGATCCTGTGTCTCCATAGGTCCCTTTTCCTGTCACTCTCAAAGCGAGCAGGGAAGGGACGATGACTCCGCCCCCAACTTCCGGGACGCGGCGAGTTTAAATACCCCTTCATAATGGATCCATGTGCAGGACACCGACATCACACAGGATACAGGCAATACACTGGATTTCCAGCATCACTCCCTGCGTTTCAGATGTGTATCGGCACTCGGGACCCGGATAGGGTCTTTGCAGGTGGAGTTGTCTAGAGGACTTCTTTGGGTATGTACCTTCCCCCCAAACCAGGAGGGGTGAATGTTTTGTATGTTCAAAGGGGCTCCCCATTGATACTGATTTAGTCTGCTTTTGTAGGTCTGACCTATAACAGGTGGGACCTTAGTACCTCTTAATACCTAGGACTAATAAGGGAGTCCTTTTCATTACAGGCATATTTTTTATCTCCCTTCTATCGGTGGCCTATCATTTATTGCTGATTGCAGCAGGTTATTACATAGATGGTCCCTGGATGGTATCTTTTCTCTTGCAGGTATATGTTTTGCTATTTGAGAATTTATGCATGTTGATATATAAATGGGGGTATGATGGAGACTCCTTTGTTTCACATATAGGAGCCGTGTGGTGAAAATTCTCCAGGAATTAGGCTGGAACAACTCCGACCCTGACATATTGGTGTCAAAGGGTAGATATAATTGCCTTTTGGGGTATGGCCCTCTGCTCCATCATGGCTCTAACGGAGAAATCTTGATTGTACATTACAGATTCTCTCTTCATTTAAATTGGAGAGTAAAATACATCCGTTGGGCCCCTGCTCACTAAGGAACAATCAGGTTCTTTCTGCATTTTTTATTACCATCCATATCATAGTGATCCTATGCCATATGTGCTATTCAAGAATTTACGCATGTTGATATATTAAATGGGGGTATGATGTAGACTCCTTTATTTTACATACAGGAACCTTGTGGTGAAAATTCTCCAGGAATCAGGCTGGAACAACCCCTACCTTGACTCATTGGTTGCAAAGGGTAGATATAATTGCTTTTTGGGGGTATGGCCCCCTGCTCTATCATGGCTCTAACGGTGAAATTTTGATTATACATTGCAGATTCTCTCTTCACGTAAATTGGAGACTAATATACATCCGTTGGGCCATTGTTCATTAAGGAGGAATCAGGTTCTTTCCATTTGTTTATTACCATCCATGTCATAGTGACTCTGTGCCATCTGTATGTTGCCCTAAGAGACTTTTCCTTTTTACTCTTTTTGTTTTGTAGTAAGCCCAAAGACATAACCCCTCCTATAAGTCCATTTATCCTGATGGAACAATAGGGGATATTGTGAAAAAGGATACAGTAATGCTTGTCGCACTTATCCTGGTCAGAAGACTTATTGAGTCACTGGCTTTAACCATTTTTTAAGTAAGTCATCTTCGCTGCACACATTGGTTCAAGGAAGCATGTATATTCCTGAATTTGAATAGTGACACATGTCTGTCTTTCTTACAGGTGTCTTCTACTTAGTACCCCTGATGAACCCCCTTTCATTGCGTTAGAAGGGGGGGAAACGCGTCGGGAGGAGCCGCAGGAGCCTGCTTGGCAGACCCTGTCGCTCCCTTCTAACAAATATCAAGTTTACAGATTGAATATTTATTCAGTGAAAAAACCTACATTTAACGCTATTGTGTATTACATGTAGTTTGTCTTAAATACACTTTGCACCTGTTTGTTGGTGGTGGACACAAGCCAGTAGAAAATAGGGATAGTGAGGGCCAGCCATCTGGAGCGGGGGGGGTCCTAAACATTATGACACCCTCCGCTGGTAGGAAGGGTTATTTAGGGATCTAGATTAGGTTCTATGAAACCCGATACCTATCACTGATCTATTACTCATTCTCTCACACCTTTCTATTTTTCAACTAAGCTTTCACTCACTTTGTATTTGTTTATTGTTGTCTGGATGACATATGGTGTCTATATTTTAAATCAATACTATTAATAAAGATATTTATTTTGAGGTTTAGTTTATGTGGTTTTCTGGTCATTCTACCTCGAATTTCTATTATTTGTGGTTTTATATTTTTTTGCTACCAGGTAAGGAATCTGACAGCTGATTCCTCCTGCACGACTCCCGCGTGGAAGGAATCAGACACCAGCTCCATTATTTGCATCATTTGTCCTTAGACCATAGCCCCTGTATCAAGGGGTCACACCTATAATTCTATATAACCACAAAAGACAATATGGGACGGTGTATAACCTTAAAATCTCAATTTTATTCTATCAATTATAAAAAGTCATTTAACAACCATATGTGTCAACAATGGAGTCATCAGAAATATCACACTGTACATATCATTATGCCAAAATTAACACAGTGATAACTAGCTGCCTGATCACATAACTAATATCTAGCCCAATAACAATTATAGTCATTCTATGTAATTTATACACTTATATAGGATATGTGGTGTTGGCAAATTTGCCCCCCCTGGGTGCTCCCGCTAGAGCAATGTTTAAGTCCCCCAGCAATGTCTATTGCACTTCTATATTTAGTGTTATGGGCCCAGAGTTTAACAAAAGGGTGCTCCCCCTGTACCAATCGCTGAATCACCTATTTTTAACGATCTAAATGCAGCGTTTTACTGACCTGAATGCTGTAATGGTTGGCTTGAGTGTCCTTTATCCCGACGCGCGTTTCCCATTTCTTCAGGGGACGTTTGTAGGCATCTTTGAAAAGTACGCCTTTTTATAGCGATACATGTGACTCAGGATTGATATCACGTCTGTAATGACGTGTATATGGCCAGCTCCATTATTGCAGTCGTGTATATTTTACTCTGATGCTTCCACATTTCAGATAAAACACATTTTATCTCTGGCCAGGGACGACGCAACTAGGATGAGGCATCCGGGAGGCCGGTGCCCAATGGCTTCTCCCTGCTCTGCTGCCCTGCACTGACCCGTGTCTCCCCTGTGTCTGACATTCTGCACATTTAATGGTCGAACCCCCAAAATGTGTAAAATACACGGTTAGGATTTAATTTGCCAATTTGAGTGGTCGTGTAATCGCTCACCAGTGATTTGCCGACTCGGGGTCATCTGCAGAATGACGTCTCCTCCTGCGTCTCTCATTGTTATCATTTTCTCATTGTTATAATTTTCAATTTGAGAGAAAAAAGGAGGAGACGTCATTCTGCAGATGAACACACATTGCAAATCACATGTGAGCGATCAGGTGACAACTACTCGAATCGGCAAGTGAAATCCTAACAGAGTGCACATTACACACCTATAGGATATGGCAGGTCAATATTCAGAATTACATTACATTACACACTGTACGTGAGAGGTACAGGGCATATGTAGGGTGTATAATCTAATATATAAAGCTCAGTGTAAGTGTGTGTGTACGTATGTGTGTATGTATGTCCGCTAAAAGAATCCGCACAGTCGCATTTACAATCACGAAATTTTGCACACACACTTCATGTGACTCAGGGAACGTCATAGACTATGTTTGGGCGGGAAAATTTAACCCTGTGCTTTCCAGTTACTCTACAAAAATCCTGCAGCCATTAAACTGAATGGAGCTGGGAGCTATAGACTATAAATAGCAACTGTCAGTGGTTGCTATAGGAACAAAATAAACTGTTAGTATAAGATAGGAAGGAGAGAGAGAGAGAGGGAGAGAGAGGGAGAGACACACACACAGAGCGGGAGAGAGAGAGACACACACACACAGAGCGGGAGAGAGAGAGACACAGAGCGGGAGAGAGAGAGACACAGAGCGGGAGAGAGAGAGAGACACAGAGCGGGAGAGAGAGAGAGACACAGAGCGAGAGAGAGAGACACACAGAGAGAGAGAGAGACACACAGAGAGAGAGACACACACAGAGCGAGAGAGAGACACACAAAGCGAGAGAGAGACACACAGAGCGAGAGACACACACAGAGAGAGAGACACACAGAGAGAGAGAGACACACAGAGAGAGAGACACACAGAGCGAGAGAGAGAGACACACAGAGCGAGAGAGAGAGAGACAGAGAGAGAGAGAGAGAGAGACACACACACAGAGCGGTAGGAAGAGAGAGAGAGACACACAGAGCGGGAGAGAGAGACACAGAGCGGGAGAGAGAGACACAGAGCGGGAGAGAGAGACACAGAGCGGCAAACAGACACAGAGCGGCAAACAGACACAGAGCGGCAAACAGACACAGAGCGGCAAACAGACACAGAGCGGCAAACAGACACAGAGCGGCAAACATACAGATATTGAGACAGATAGACTAATGCAAGTACAGAGAGATAGAAATAGACAAACAAGGAAAGAGACAGACAGCAAGACAGACAGACAGCGACACACAGACAGAGACTGGGAGAGAGACAGTTACTATCCCGGGCAATGCCCGGGTACTACAGCGATAGATAGATCGTGTGTGTGTGTGTGTGTGAGTGTGTGTGTGTGTGTGTGTGTGTGCGTGTGTGTCCGTTAAAGGAATCCGCACCGTCGCTTTTACAATCACAAAATTTTGCAAAGACGCCTCATGTTACCCAGGGAACGTCATAGACTCTGTTTTGAGGGGAAAATTTAACCCCGCACTTTACAGTTATTTGCCGAAAAACCTGCTTACATTAAAATCAATAGAGCTGGGAGCTACAGGTCATTAATAGAGCTGTAATTGGTTGCTATAGGCAACAAAGGGCATTCTTAGTATAAGACAGGTAATGTGTCAGATAATATGATGTTGATAGAGACAAACACAGACAGAGACACACACACAGAGACACAGAGAGACTGATATAGAGACAGAGACACACAGACAGAGACAGACACACAGACTGATACAGAGACACACAGGGACACAGGGACACAAAGAGAAACACACACAGACTGATGCAGAGACACACACAGACTGACAAAGACACACACAGAGACAGAGACACAGAGACAGACAGAGACACAGAATCACAGAGACTGATATAGAGACAGAGAGAGACACAGAGACACACACAGACTGATACAGAGACACACACAGAGAGATATAGACACAAAGACTGATACAGAGACACACAAACACAGACACACAGAGACTGATACAGAGACACACAAAGACACACACAGAGACAGACTAATAGAGAGACTGATACAGAGGCACACAGACATAGACACACAAAGACTGATAACTGGTACAGAGACACAGAGAAAGAGACGGAGACACAGACAGAGATACACAGAGACAGACACACACACAGAGACACAGACACACACAGAGACACAGACACACAGACAGGCACATAGACAGAGATACACAGAGACAGACACACACCGAGACCCACAAAGACAGAGACACGCAGAGACAGACACAAAGAAACACAGATATAGACACAGAGACACACATAGATAGAGATACACAGAGACAGAGAGAGGGAGACAGACAGACACAGAGGGACACAGAGGGTGGGAGAGAGGGAGAGGGAGAGAGACAATTACTTTCCCGGACACCGCCAGGTACTACAGCTAGTAAATATATATATGTATCTATTACCCCCTACACATGCTCTGCACCCACTCTGGCCGCAGCTGCAGGGCCCACAGGCATCACGTCACAGGTTTCCCCTGATGTCATTACAGCTATTCGGAGCCCACCGCTGCAGACCAAGGGCGAAACAGAGAGCCAGTGGCCAACTGCTCCTCAATGGTGTTCAACCATGCATCCGAGAAAATAGCAATAGCCCCCATCACCCACAGGCCCAGTCATTTTGCCACTGCATAAATTACACCATATACATGACACACACATAGATACTATAGAAAAGATAGATGGGTTGGACTGGGGTGTCTGGGGTCCATAAGAGGCGTTAACTCTAGAGGCCACACAACAACTATATGCAAATAGCTGCAGGAGCCCCTCACAACCTCCTGCACACAGCAGGAGCCCCCACACAGCCTCCTGCACATAGCAGGAGCCCCCACACAGCCTCCTGCACACAGCAGGAGCCCGCACACAGCAGGAGCCCCCACACAGCCTCCTGCACACAGCAGGAGCCCCCACACAGCCTCCTGCACACAGCAGGAGCCCCCACACAGCCTCCTGCACACAGCAGGAGCCCCCACACAGCCTATTACACAGAGAAGGAGCCCCCACACAGCCTATTACACACAGCAGGTGCCCCCACACAGCCTATTACACACAGCAGGTGCCCCCACACAGCTTATTACACACAGCAGGTGCCCCCACACAGCTTATTACACACAGCAGGTGCCCCCACACAGCCTCCTGCACACACCAGGTGCCCCCACACAGCGTCCTGCACACAGCAGGTGCCATCACACAGCCTCCTGCACACAGCAGGTGCCCCCACACAGCCTCCTGCACACAGTAGGTGCCCCCACACAGCCTCCTGCACACAGATGCCCCCACATAGCTTCTTATATACAATAGGAGCCCCCACAGATCCCATATAGACATAAAAAAAAAAAAATTATACTCACCTAATCCGGATTCCCAGCACCGCAGCCTCCGTCTTCTCTTCCATGGTGGCCTGCGGAGGCAGCGCTATGCAATGATGTCACTGCTCTGCCCTTGTGGATATACAGTCTCCTAAGACACAGGCCTGCAGCGATCTGTGGCTTAGGAGACGGGCAGTGATAGAGCATGGCGCTCTGTGCTCTGTCACAGGATTGAACTGCATCACGGTGACGCCGACATAGTTCAGTGCGGTGGTTGCAGAAGATTCGGGGCTCCGGCCAAGAAGTTCTGGGCCGGAGCTCCGGATCTTTGATGCCAGTGGTGCCCCTGCCGGCGACTCCCCTCTATGTCCAGTTGGAGAGCCCTCTGGGGCATTCACTGGTGTTTGTGTGCCAGACCGACGCTGGGTAGATGATAGACAAATAAATATCAGACAGATAGATACATAGATAGATAGATAGCTAGATGATAGATGGAGGGATACATAGATAGATAGATATATGATAGATAGATAAATATATGATAGAGAGATAGATAGAGAGATAGATAATAGGCAGACAGTCAGTATACAGGACACACACGTTATACATAATACATAACACACACACACACTTCCTGGGCTGCAGGAGTTCAGTGTGGCTGTTGTAGCAGCATCTCCAGCATTGCTGCTGCCCCTCCCCCCGCCCTCTCTCTGGTAAAGACAGGAGAGAGGACACAGAGCCGAGGTCAGGTGAGGGCGCCCCCTGCTGGAGCCTGTGCCGGGAGCCGACAGTGCGCAGAGCAGAGCGGATGGGGGCACTCCCTGCTGGAGCCTGTGCAGGGAGCAGACAGTACGCAGGGCGGAGCGGAGGGGGCGCTCCCTGCTGGAGCCTTTGCAGGGAAAAGACAGTACGCGGAGCGGAGGGGGCGCTCCCTGCTGGAGCCTGTGCAGGGAGAAGACAGTAGGCAGAGCGGAGCAAAGCAGAGGAGAGCAGAGCGGAGCGGAGGGGAGCGCTCCCTGCTGGAGCCTGTGCATTAGGAGCAGCAAAGTGAAAGTAAACAGCTGCTCCCTGCGGCGCCCCCTATGCTGTCGGCCTACCGGCGCCCTGTGCGGCCGCACAACTCGCACATGGCTAAAGCCGGCTATTGTAATAAATATGCCCTAAACTATTCTCTCTCACATTATTCTGGCATTTGGCACAAATAAATAATTTTGGTAATCCTAATTGACCTAATGACCTAAAACGGGAAAAGTTTATTCTGATTTCATGTCAGTTAGTGAGAACAACATGCTTATGTGTCTTTTTAGGTAGTGTATGTAAACTTCTGGTTTCAACTGTACCCATACTGAACTACATTGAGCAGGATGTCCAAAAAGTTTATTTCATATCTTCCAGTTTTGAAAGGTAAGTTTCATATTGAGACCATTTGAATTTAGGCATGTAAATCATCCTTGGAGTCTTTCCACAAGAAAATTATGTTGTCCCAGAATGATATCTTGTCAGTCAGAGGTATCAGATCATCAAAAAATAAACTCCTCTCCCACAGCCCCAGGAACAAATTAGCATATGATGGGGTGCATGTTCTCTACATAGCTCTGCTACGAAGCTGTAGGTAGAAGTGGTTGAAAAGAAAAAAAAAATAATATGTGTAAGCACAAATCTTAAGAGGGTGAGGGTGAGACTGCACATCTTCAAAAAGGAATCCATGGCTTTCATACCATCATCATGTCAGAGGACACTTATATGGGTCAGGTAACAAGCTCCAATGACTACTTCCACTAAAATTGCTACCTTTTTCAATTCCACAATTAGTTATAGAATCACTCATTGCAGACCATTTATACAATACAATGGACATATAGCGATATTCATCCCTGACGTCCTATATTTTAAATGTCAGATTCAAGGACAGTAATGGAAATTGATGTACTGTAGCTTAACTATAATGGTAGCTATTTGGTTTCAATTAAGGTGTTCAGCATTTGATGGGTACCCCTAATGGAAACTAAGAAGATCCCATTGTAGATCAGGGAATACATATGCTGTTTTTTACATTTATTGTGCGATGAAATACAGCTTGCAACAAAACTAATGGGGGTTCTGATGCCATATTTCAGTACTGATGGTGGTTCTGGTGTTGTATTCCTTTACTGATGGTGGTTCTGGTGTCGTACGTATGTACTGATGATGGTTCTGGTACCGTATTCCTATATTAATGGTGGATTTGATGGTAAAATCAATAACTAATGATGGCTCTGGTGATGTATTCATGCAGTGATGATGGTTCTAGTAATGTATTCATTACCGCTCTGTAGTATATAAATACAAAACCAAAATCATAATCAGTACATAAATAGAACACTGGAGCCATCAATCTAATATATAAGAGTAGTGTATGTACAGTATGTGTGTATGTCCGCTAAAGGAATCCACACTGTCACATTTACAATCACAAAATGTTGCACAGACACCCCATGTGACTCAGAGAATGTCAGGGAACTATGTTTTGAAGGGAAAATTTAACCCCGCCCTTTATAGTTACTCTCCAAAAAACCTGCCTCCATTAAAGTCAATGGAGCTGGGAACTACAGGTCATTAATAGGAGATCTGATTAGTTGCTATGGGAATGAAGGACATACTTAGTATAAGAAGCTTATGTGTGAGGTAATATGATTTCTGTGGAGAGACAGACACAGACAGACAGACATAGGCACAGACAGACATAGGCAGAGATACAGACAGACAGACAGAAACAGACAGACATAGACACAGGGAGAGGCAGACAGGGAAAGAGGCAGACAGGGAAAGAGACAGACAGGAAAAAGGCAGACAGACAGGAAAAAGGCAGACAGACAAGAAAAAGGCAGACAGACAAGAAAAAGGCAGACAGACAAGAAAAAGGCAGACAGGGAAAGAGACAGACAGAGGCAGGCAGGGAAAAAGACAGATGGGGAAAGATACAGATAGACAGGGAAAGAGGCAGACAAAGAGACAAACAGACAAAAGACAGACAGGCAAAAATACAAAAGAGACAGACAGAGACAGACAAAACAATACAGAGAGACAGGGATAGAGACAAACAGAGAGAGACAGACAGAGAGAGACAGATAGAGACACACAGACAGAGAGATAGAGAGAGACAGATAGAGACTGGGAGAGAGACGGATACTATCCCTGGCAACGCCAGGTACTACAGCTAGTAGTACATAAATATTGCACCAGAACCAACATCAGTAAATAAATATGTCACCATAACCACAATCAGTACACCAAAACGGCACCAACCTCAGTACATGAATATGGGACCAAAACTATCAGTACAGGTATAATCACTAGAACAACCAAAAGTGCTTAAATACAACGAGCAAGCTAAGAACAGAAATCAATTGCAGTATATCAAGTCTGCTCCACACACATTCGTATTAAATAAACCTACACCTCCCAGTATGTCCTAAACAATGACAAGGAGATTCTGGGAGTTGTTGCTATCAGTGGACTGTGGATCATATATTAACCATGGAATTGATGATACACATGAAGGATCACAAAAACATTTACACTCAGGTACCTTATAGATGACCTCTACTCTGATTGAGTTGATCTCTTTCTCTTCATCTCTATCTTATTCAGGCTCCGTGATGACTTTTCATATCCACAGTTCGTCTCTGAAGACTTCCATATTCTCTGGTCTTCTGCAGTGTATGCCGACACAATGCCCTTAAAAATAAGAGTGTTTATAAAATATGCCTTCTGCACAAAAATATCTGTTCATACTATGCCCTAAATAAACCTCCTATGGCAGGGATATTGAACCTCCAGCCCGCGGGCCATTTGCTGCCCGCAATGATGACTTTTTATGCGGCCCCTGTGCACATTCCTGGAAACCACAGCGCTCAAGCGGCAGCTAGTGCTCTCTCCATGCTGCCTCCTAGTGCTCTCAGTGCTGCCACCTACTGCTCTCTCAGTGCTGCCACCTAGGGATCTCTCCGTGCTGCCTCCTAGTGCTCTCAGTGCTGCCACCTAGTGCTCTCAGTGCTGCCACCTAGTGCTCTCTCAGTGCTGTCACCTACTGCTCTTGGTGCTGCCTCCTAGTGCTCTCTGTGCTGCCTCCTAGTGCTCTCTGTGATGCCCCCTAGTGCTCTCTGTGATGCCCCCTAGTGCTCTCTGTGATGCCCCCTAGTGCTCTCCGTGCTGCCACCTAGTGCTCTCCGTGCTGCCACCTAGTGCTTTCCGTGCTGCCACCTAGTGCTGTTCGTGCTGCTACCTAGCGCTCTCCGTGCTGCCACCTAGCGCTCTCCATGCTGCCACCTAGCGCTCTCTGTGCTGCCACCTAGTGCTGTCTGTTGTGCCACCTAGTGCTGTCTGTTGTGCCACCTAGTGCTGTACATGCTGCCACCTAGTGCTCTCCGTGCTGCCACCTACTGCTGTTCGTGCTGCCCCCTAGTGATGTCTGTGCCACCGCCAGTGGTGTCAGTGCCCCAGCATCTCCTGTAATGTATATACCCCTCCTGTGATATATACACTCCTCCTGTGATGTATACGCCCCTCTTGTGATGTATACGCCACCACTCCCTCCTCTGATGTATACGCCTCAACCTCTCCTGCGATGTGTATGCAACAGCCTCTCCTGCGATGTATACCCCCCAGCCTCTCCTGTGATGTGTATGCCCCCAGCATCTCCAGCCCAAGACAAACCTGGAAAAGCAGTTGTGATAAACAACATGGTCAATATCACCGAACATCACAGCTGCACCAAAGAGAAGCAGTTCCGGCCACCACAGTAGGGGGGAGTTAATTAATTGTTTGACCAAATATAGCAGGGTAGTTTTCAAGTTGATAATTTGGTGCAGCCCCTGAAGGTTGGTAAAAAATTCAAAATGGCCCCAGCAATAAAAAGGTTCCCTACCCCTGTCCTATGGTATATCACCAACACACTGTTGACCTCAAGAAGCCATAGCTATCACACTGACTGCCATTATCACATATAACTACCACATCATCTGCCCTCATGAACCACAGCCTACATGATGGGTGTCCCCTCTCCACTGTTTTCCCGTTACACTCACTATATCTTCATATAACCTCTCTGCATACTGTGCCTCCACTTCACACTGCCCCCTCTCTATATCCATCCTCTTCACGCTATGCCCTCATTCTACCCACCACCTTGCCCTCTGCACAGTATACCCCATCCTCACACTGTTCTCCTACATGGTATAATGGTCACCACAGCAACCCATACAGTATACGGACCACTGCAGCCCCATTATATAGTATGGTCACCACCACAGCTTGCCCATGTATGATAGACCCCAATATAGTAATATGGCTGTTGTATACAGTATAATGTCTCCCACAACACAGTATAAGACCCCCTCCTGCTTTAGAGTGTGCTATGTCCTTTGTAATACGTATTAATTGCTGATTTCGCCAAAGGACCCATGAATCCAAATCATCTTGGGAGGGGGTTTCTGTACTTATATTACAGTCATATGAAAAAGTTTGGGCACCCCTATTAATGTTAACCTTTTTTCTTTATAACAATTTGGGGTTTTAAACAGTTATTTCAGTTTCATATATCTAATAACTGATGGACTGAGTATTTCTGAATTGAAATGAGTTTTATTGTACTAACAGAAAATGTGCAAGCGGCATTTTATCAAAATTTGACCAGTGCAAAAGTATGGGCACCCTTATCAATTTCTTGATTTGAACACTCCTAACTACTTTTTATTGACTTACTAAAGCACTAAATTGGTTTTGTAACCTCATTGAGCTTTGAATTTCATAGGCAGGTGAATCCAATCATGAGAAAAGGTATTTAAGGTGGCCACTTGCAAGTTGTTCTCCTATTTGAATCTCCTATGAAGAGTGGCATCATGGGCTCCTCAAAACAACTCTCAAATGATCTGAAAACAAAGATTATTCAACATAGTTGTTCAGGGGAAGGATACAAAAAATTGTCTCAGAGATTTAAACTGTCAGTTTCCACTGTGAGGAACATAGTAAGGAAATGGAAGAACACAGGTACAGTTCTTGTTAAGCCCAGAAGGGGCAGGCCAAGAAAAACATCAGAAAGGCAGAGAAGAAGAATGGTGAGAACAGTCAAGGACAATCCACAGAACACCTCCAAAGACCTGCAGCATCATCTTGCTGCAGATGGTGGCAATGTGCATCGGTCAACAATACAGCGCACGTTGCACAAGGAGAAGCTGCATGGGAGAGTGATGTGAAAGAAGCCGTTTCTGCAAGCACGCCACAAACAGTGTCGCCTGAGGTATGCAAAAGCACATTTGTACAAGCCAGTTACATTTTGGAAGAAGGTCCTGTGGACTGATGAAACAAAGATTGAGTTGTTTGGTCATACAAAAAGGCGTTATGCATGGAGGCAAAAAAACACGGCATTCCAAGAAAAGCACTTGCTACTTACAGTAAAATTTGGTGGAGGTTCCATCATGCTTTGGGGCTGTGTGGCCAATGCCGGCACCGAGAATCTTGTTAAAGTTGAGGGAGATTTGCCAGTGTCACCGGAGCCAGATACGACTCTTGATGGAGCGGTGCACCGCAGAGGTAGAGGCGCTGGCTGCGACCGCCTGGGTGTATGAAATGGAGGCCGAGTTGGAGGAGCTGGTGAGTGACCCACGCTTCTGTGCCCCTCCGGGCCGGCCGCTGCGGCTGAGAGGCCCGGTCTACCCTTAGCCCCTATACGGTCTCCGCTGTCACCCGTGGGAAGTGTCGCGGCTGGTCGACCTGGCCCGCTGCCTCCTGCCATGGTAGCGGGACCCGAAGAGCCGAGTCCGGAAGGCCCGGAGGTTAGGGTGGTTGGAAGAGCAGCCGGCCCAGAAACTACCGCAGCTGCTGGCAGCTCGCTGGCTGCAGAGAGAGCCATAGTCCCGGCAGCCCGCCCGGCCCAGAGGGAAGTGAGGCCCAGCCGAGTGGGGACCGATAGCAGCGACTCCGGTCCCGACCCCGAGCAGGTCTCAGGGTCAGAGGAAAATAAGAAAGCCGCGGAGACACCATCACGTGTTTCTCAACGCTGGCAGGAAACTAGCCAGGTCTTTCACCGGGAAGGAACAACCACGGGAAGGGCAGTCTCCAGTCAAGGAGACCACCTATACCAAACATGGTATCCATCCACAGACAGCCGTTTCGGGGTATTTGCCCCTCATCAGTGTGGAGTAGGAATCTGGCTAGTGGGGGCAATGCCTAGTAAAAGACTACTTAAGCAAGCATTGTTGACCTTAGGGAGATCAACATATCCACTGCGGAGACACCATCACGTGTTTCTCAACGCAGTGATTCTAGAGCATTGCCCCCTGGAAGTATGCAAATAAGAAAATGCAAAATGCATAAAAGAATAATTTTTATGCATTTTGCAAAATTTGCATAAAAGAATATGCAAAAATGTTGATCTCCCTAAGGTCAACAATGCTTGCTTAAGTAGTCTTTTACTAGGCATTGCCCCCCACTAGCCAGATTCCTACTCCACACTGATGAGGGGCAAATACCCCGAAACGGCTGTCTGTGGATGGATACCATGTTTGGTATAGGTGGTCTCCTTGACTGGAGACTGCCCTTCCCGTGGTTGTTCCTGCCCGGTGAAAGACCTGGCTAGTTTCCTGCCAGCGTTGAGAAACACGTGATGGTGTCTCCGCGGCTTTCTTATTTGCATACTTCCAGGGGGCAATGCTCTAGAATCACTGCGTTGAGAAACACGTGATGGTGTCTCCGCAGTGGATATGTTGATCTCCCTAAGGTCAACAATGCTTGCTCAGGGTCAGAGGAGGCCGACGAAAGTCTCCTGGATGGCAGTGCTCCGACGGCCACGTACATCCCGCGATGCGGGGGGAACGGATACCGGATGGCCCTTTCCCCTTGGGCCTGTTGCGTTCTGGAGATGTTTGAGGCGGAGGGTGAATCCGTATCGGAGGTTGAGGAAGAGGAACCTCCCGCTGAGTGAAATGGAAATCTGATTAGCTAAAAGGACCCGTCCCCGTTGGGACTTGTGTGATGTTAAAACCCCTGTTGCGTGAGTGACTGCTCATGGACAAGGCCGTGGACTTGCCGGCCACCCAAAAACTTTTGGGCATGTAAATATTGCCCTATCCTGCCCCTTTATCATGCCTTCCCGTTCCGTTGGCCTCCGGAAAGGCAGATTGGAGGTAGGACCCGCAGCAGAGCAGTCTGGGGTCCGGTCACCACCGGGACCGGTGACCATCCTCTGGGGAGCCCTTTAACAACTGCCGGGTGCACTGCACTGTACCCGTTCCCGCCTGGGAGACCTCCCATGTTCCTGTTTCCGGACTGGGGAAAAGGGGTGCTGCCCATTTCTTAGGGGCAGCATCAAGGCTAGGTTGATTGGGTGGGAAAGGCGGAAGGACATGGACCCGTTCCCGTTTAATATAGTTTGAAACGTTAAAGTAAAATGCCTCCCGTTAAGGGAAGACTTTCAGTAACCATAGTTTGTACAAATGTTATTATAATTGTAAGTGTTTTTCCCATTTTTCTTTCCCGTTTTACAGTTTGAAAAAACAGAAAAATAAACCAGAGTTGGTCGGGCAGCCCACGGACGGTCTGCATTAAACCAAGGGGGTATGTGATGCCCTGGGCCCCAGGGGTCACAGGTAATTACATCAGCCACATACTTTCACACCCACACCCCCTGTGAGGTCACACACATGTCACCCGATAGGGAGACCTCATGCCTCCCCCAGGGCAAGTAGAGCACACCAGGTGGGCAGAGTCAGGCGGAAAGACACGCCCACCAAGGAGACTACTGTCCTGGGGCAGGAAGTTCAAACAGAGAAAGTTGAGAGTTGACAGTGACAGGAGGTGAAAAAGGAGAGAAACTGTCAGGGACCCGGGTAGGAGCCTGGGCCCCTTGGAAAACGTCAGGCAGGCAGGCAGTGGTGGCCGTTTGCAGGAGTACCGGTACAGCAACCGGCGGAACCGTACGGACCGGGCTGGGTTGTGGCCCGCCGGTCCCGAACCAGGGAGTCAAATGTGTACCGGAGCACAAAACAGAAGGGTACTCAGACCCCGTCCTAGCTTAGAAGCCACTGAGTATAGGTGAATTGACTGATTGCTGGCCGGACCTCAGGGGTTCATCCACAACCAAAGTCCCGAAAGAAGGCAAAAGCCCACCGAGACCGGGTGAGCGCCACCGCCAAGGGCCAAACACCCGACGGGCCAGCGCCTGCGGGCAACCGAGGGCTCCTCCGACAGCTCAACGCCGGGGAGCGGGCTACCACTGCTTAGGCAGGGGGGGCCAAAACGCAAACATCCAGAGGTGCATGGGAAAAGGGGCCACCATCAACCCCACAGGGGACATCAGCAGCCGGCCGCGGGGACCGACCACTACCGAACTTTGGTTTACCAGTGACTCGGTGTGAATTAATCGTGAGTACACCAGTGCCATCCGGGCACGACACACTACATCGCGGCACGGCGCCCTGCACCCCGACTACAACAACCACCAACCCTTACAGTCCCCCACCGGGCCCCGGGACACACCGCCTCTACCCACGGAGGGGCTAACATCTCGGCTGCGGCCGCAACACCGATCCCGGACAAGCCTGCCATTACTTCAGCTGCAGCGGTGGTGCTTCTCCCATCACCACAACCCGTGGGTGGCGTTGCGACCCATTACACGACCACCATCCTCCCACCGCCTACTTCACTTAACAAGAGTGACGTGGCCCCCGGTCCGGAGGCACTCGTGCCACCGACAACCCGAGCCCGGACCTCGAGCGACTTGGCCCGAGCAAGCGGAGGAAGCGGCCGGGCCCCTCTCAGGGTGGTACACATGCATAAGCTAGTTTTATTTTACACCCCTCAATTTTAAGTGCCTATAGTTTCTCATGGCAGTAAAATAACATTTTTTTTTCTCTGAGAAAATAATATAGCTACAGCAATTACGTGGCACTGGCATATACAAGGGCTGTGGGAAGATATTTCTTCTATTGTTCTATTTCTGTGTCCTGTGCCTTTAATTGTTCAGTCTACTATGTGTACAAAAAAGGTCATATCCCTTGCTGAGTCTTATAATGCTGCATGAAAATTTAGAAAAGGCAAATGCAGTGGAACACTTCAAAAATTATAATGCTTGACTATAAATTGGCACAATGTATGTAAAATCTAATATATAAAGCTGAATGTGTGTATGTGTGTATGTATGTATGTCCAGGATTGGCATCTGCACCGTCGCAGCTACAGCCACAAAATTTTGCACACTCACACTTCTGGACCCCGAGAGCGTCATAGGCTATGTTTTGAGGGGATATTTTAACCCCGCGCTTTACAGTTATTCACCAAAAAACCTGCCTCCATTAAAGCAAATGGAGCTGGGAGCCACAGTGCAGCCAGAACTACAAAAGAATGCGCAGCCACACCCTTATATGGAATGTTGGTGTGTCACAATGCAGCCAGGGAAAGAGACAGACAGGGAAAGAGGCAGACAGGGAAAGAGGGAGACAAGTTAAGAGACAGACACAGACAGGGAAAGAGACAGACACAGACAAAGAGACAGAGACAGACACAGGGAAAAAGACAGACAGGGAAAGAGAGGGAAAGAGACAGACAGGGTAAGAGACGGACAAAGACAGGTACAGAGACAGACAGAGGGAAAGAGACAGAGGGAAAGAGAGGGAAAGAGACAGACAGGGAAAGAGACAGGGAAAGTGACAGTGTTACGGGGGGCTGTCTGATAATAACCGAAAGGAGTATCAGACAGTCAGGGTCCACCGTGCAAAGACTTTGCTGCAGACTATGGCAGAGTGCAATACCTCTGTTAACTCACAGAAGGATATAATAAGAAAGTAAAGCAATTCCTCCCTTACTTGGAGGGTGTGTGGAATGATCTCTGTTAATAATCACAGAGACAAAGGCAATGTGTGCGAAATGGCACCTACCTAGGTCCGCTCTTCTAGTGGTGCAAAAGAGACGAACAGCAGCGTAAGCCGCACAAAGCTCCTACCTGCGTTCGCTCCACTAGTGTGCGAGGACACGAACCACTAGATATGGCACCTGCCTAGGTCCGCTCTTCTAGTGGTGCAAAAGAGACGAACAGCAGCGTAAGCCGCACAAAGCTCCTACCTCTGTTCGCTCCCCTAGTGTGCGAGGATACGAACAACTGCCAGACGCAGTATAAGGAACGTTACCCTAGCGGCAACGTCCACCTACGAGTACAATCACAAGGCCCAACCAGACCATGTGCCTCAGGCACCTGCCTATGTCCGCTCCCCTAAGAGGTAAGGATACGGACAGCAGCCGAAGCTGTAAGGTATAAGAACGCTACCCTGCCGGTAGCGCTCACCTAGCATAGACAGAGGAATGCCTAGAGGAACGCGCACAGAGCGTCTACTCATATGCATGAACCAAGAGGACTGAGCACCATGCGGCGTGTGTCAGGGTCTTATATAGACTCTGTGCCTCATCCAAGATGGAGGACACCAGAGCCAATCCGCTTCCAGAACGACAGGAGTGACGTCATGCTGGCCTATCACCGAGCAAGACGTCACAAGCACATGACCAGCGACCAATCGGCATAGAAGGTGTCAGAGACATGTGACCTCGTGTCAGCGATGATGTCACCCGCACATGTGCAATGGCTCCAAGATTGGACTTAGTCTCCGGCGCTCGCACATGTGCAGTAGCAAGAAATCTGGACTTAGTCTCCAGCGCTCGCACATGTGCAGGAGCAAGAAATCTGGACTTAGTCTCCAGCGCTCGCACATGTGCAGTAGCAAGAAATCTGGACTTAGTCTCCAGCGCTCGCACATGTGCAGTAGCAAGAAATCTGGACATAGTCTCCAGTGCTCGCAGCAACCGTAACAGTACCTCCCCCTCAAGGGCCCCCCTCCCGGCGACGCAGATAATCGGCAACTAAGTCGGGAGCATGGACAGCCTCCTCAGGCTCCCAAGAGCGATGTTCCGGGCCATAGCCCTCCCAATCTATCAAGAAGAACCTGCGCCCTCTAACCATCTTAGAACCAACTATGGCTCGTACCTCATAGCTAGAGCGAGAGGAATCAGAGGCAGGAGAGTGCACTTCACGAGCGTGAGGTAAAATAGCCGGCTTTAGCAGTGAGACATGGAATTTGTCATGAATCCTAAGATGGACAGGTAACTTCAATTGATAGACTACAGGATTTACCTGTCGAAGAACCTCATAAGGACCCAGGAAGCGAGGAGCAAATTTGACAGAGCTCACTCTAAGTCTCACGTGTTTTGCAGAGAGCCACACAAAGTCCCCTGGAGAAAAGACAGGAGCCGGGCGACGAAACCGATCGGACACCGTCTTCATACGGTCCTTAGCTGCTTGGATCGACTCTTGAGTCCGATCCCAAACCTCTCTGGCATTAGTTGCCCAGTCGGCCACAAGAGGAGGAGGTGCAGCAGCGGGAAACGGTACCGGTACCCTAGGGTGTTGCCCATTATTGAGTACGAACGGTGTCTGCCCAGTGGCCTCAGCCAGCGAATTGTTAAGGGCAAATTCTGCCCAGGGTAGGAGGGAGGACCAGTTATCGTGGTTCTCAGCAACAAAGTGTCGAAGGTATATAATCATAGATTGATTGGTACGTTCAACCAAACCATTAGTCTCCGGATGGTATGCCGAAGAGAGATTCAACTCAATTTGCAGAAGGCTACAAAGATCTCGCCAGAAACGGGAAGTAAATTGCGGGCCTCTATCACAAATGATACGATCTGGCATCCCATGAAGCCTAAAGACATGCTTGAGGAATAGTTTGGCTAGTACCCTGGAAGATGGGATTCTCGATAACGGTACGAGATGAACCATCCGGGAGAAATGGTCCGTAATGACCCACACAAATCTATGTCCCTGTGAACATGGAAGATCACCCACAAAGTCCATGCCTACCACCTCCCATGGTCTATCTGGCACTGGTAAAGGATGCAAGAGCCCAGCCGGTCTCTGCCGTAATGGACGGTTGCGAGCACACGAGTAGCAGGAACCGACATATCTCTTGACGTGGCTGGCTAAGTGCGGCCACCAATACCACCTCTCCAGTAACTCTCGTGTCCGCCTAATACCAAAATGCCCACCCACCTTTGAGGTGTGGGCCCATGACAGTATATCATTCTGTCGATCAGGCGGAACAAATGTCTTGCCCGGTGGGATTTGGTCTAACGTCACAGGGGAGAGCGTATGAAAAACCCTGGAGGGAAGGATAAGACGAGGTTCGTCAATCTCTTCCTGGGTAGAAAGCATAGAGCGAGACAGGGCGTCTGCCTTGTTATTCTTACTCCCAGACAAATAGTTGATGGAGAAGTGAAAGCGGGAGAAAAACAAGGACCAGCGGGCTTGGCGAGGATTCAGACGCTGAGCGGTTTGTAAGTATGTCAGATTCTTATGGTCTGTATAGACCTGGAAAGGATGTTTCGCTCCTTCCAGCAAGTGACGCCACTCCTCCAAGGCTAATCTCAAGGCGAGCAGTTCCCTATCCCCAATGGTATAGTTTCTCTCTGCCGGTGAAAAGGTTTTAGCAAAGAAGAAACACGGCCTTTTTCTACCTGCACCGTTCTTTTGATACAAGACCGCACCAGCACCCACTGAAGAGGCATCAACCTCTAAGAGGAAGGGCTTACTCTCATCGGGTCTTTGAAGAACGGGAGCAGTTGAAAAGTGTCTTTTTACTGCCTCAAAAGCCTGAGATGTCTCAGTAGACCAGGCTTTGGGATTAGCACCTTTCTTAGTCAAGGCCACCAAAGGGGCCACCAAAGTAGAAAAATGGGGTATGAACTGCCTGTAATAATTTATAAATCCTAAGAAGCGTTGCACCGCCTTCAAGGAATGAGGTTCGGACCATTGCAGGACAGCAGAGAGCTTCGCAGGATCCATAGCCAGACCCTCTTGTGAGATAATGTAACCCAAAAAAGGCAATGAGGACTGCTCGAATACACATTTCTCGAGTTTAGCAAACAATGAGTGCTCCCTTAAACGGGAAAGGACACGAACGACATCCTGACGATGAGTCTCCAGATCAGGAGAAAAAATCAGGATGTCGTCCAGATACACCACTACTGAGGATAACAGTAAATCCCTGAACACATCATTTACGAAGAAGTCCTGAAATACTGCGGGTGCATTACATAACCCAAAAGGCATGACGAGGTATTCATAGTGACCGTCTCGGGTGTTAAAAGCGGTCTTCCATTCGTCACCCTTTCGAATTCGTACCAAGTTATACGCACCCCGCAGATCCAACTTCGTAAAAACTTGAGCTCCTCTCAGTCTGTCAAAGAGCTCCGAAATTAAAGGTAATGGGTATTTGTTCTTTATTGTGATTGCGTTGAGACCCCTGTAATCTATGCAGGGACGCAAATCACCCTCTTTCTTCCGAACAAAGAAAAACCCAGCTCCCGCGGGAGAGACAGACTTACGAATGAACCCCTTCTCTAAGCTCTCTCTTATATAGGTCGACATGGCCTCCGACTCAGGTATCGACAGGGGGTAAACCCTGCCTTTAGGTGGAACCGAACCTGGGATAAGGTCTATGGCACAGTCATACGGCCTATGGGGTGGAAGAACCTCAGCACCCTGTTTGGAGAACACGTCAGCGAAATCCAAATAGGGTGTAGGTATGGGAGAGAGATCAGTTGATGCAACTGCAACGACCTTAGGTGGTAAGGGAAGACATCGGGACTGACATTTCGAACCCCAACTAATAATGCTGTCAGACTCCCAGTCAATGTGAGGAGCATGAGTCCGAAGCCATGGAAGACCCAGAAGGACGTCGTCTATACCCTCAGGCAAAACAAGAAAAGAAATCTCCTCTATGTGACCCTGAGACAGGGAAAGGCGCAAGGGAACTGTCCTCAATGTAATGGAGTCAGACAACATAGTTCCATTAACAACACGGACAGGAATAGGCGCCTCTAACATGATAGAGGGAATATTGTGTCCCTTTACAAATCCTGAGGACACAAAAATCCCGTCAGCTCCGGAATCCACAAAAGCCATAATAGGCCATGTATTCTCAGATAACGAGAGCTGACCTGGGATACAACACTTAGAGGGTGCAGAAGACGTCTCTAGTAACCCCCCTCTAATGGTTACTAGGCCAGGGAGTTTCCCTGACGACTAGGACACTTGTTGGCATAGTGCCCAGCCTGACGACATACGTAACATATAGGAGGACCAGACTTGCGTAGTCTGGAGAACGTATGACCTAACTCCATAGGAGTGGGAGATGTTTCAGATGCTGAGGAAGATGGTAGTGGACCCTCAACAACTGGAATAGCCCGATGCTTAGGGCGTGAAGAAGAGACCTCGAGTCTACGTTCCTTATGGCGTACATCGATCCTCGTTGCTACTGTGATCAAGTCCTCCAGAGAAGCAGGGACTTCACGAGTAGCAAGGGCATCCTTGACATAACCAGCCAACCCTCTCCAGAAGATAGGAATCAACACCTTCTCTGGCCAATCTAGTTCTGCCACCAGAGTTCTAAAAGCAATGGCATAAGAACTAGTGGATAACGAACCCTGAGATAGATCTAACAGTCTCAGGGCCGCATCATGGGTAACCTGCGGACCCATGAATACCGCCTTAAGAGCATCAAGAAAGTCTTGATGTCTCAGAGTAACCACATCAGAGCGCTCCCATAGGGGAGTAGCCCATTCTAAGGCTTTGTCCTGAAGTAAGGAGATGATAAAGCCTACTCTGGACCTCTCCGTAGAGAAGCGAGAAGAGTTAACCTCTAGGTGTATCTGACACTGACTAATGAAACCACGACATGATCTGGCATCGCCAGAATATCTGTTTGGTAGAGCAAGTCGAGGATCATGTGCAGATGTCACCATGGTCTGAGGTTTATCCTCTATACTCTTGAGCCGTGACTCAAGTACTTGTATGTAACGGTGTAACTGCTGATATTCTGCCATAACTGCCAGACCCTTGGCTCAGTCCTAATGTTACGGGGGGCTGTCTGATAATAACCGAAAGGAGTATCAGACAGTCAGGGTCCACCGTGCAAAGACTTTGCTGCAGACTATGGCAGAGTGCAATACCTCTGTTAACTCACAGAAGGATATAATAAGAAAGTAAAGCAATTCCTCCCTTACTTGGAGGGTGTGTGGAATGATCTCTGTTAATAATCACAGAGACAAAGGCAATGTGTGCGAAATGGCACCTACCTAGGTCCGCTCTTCTAGTGGTGCAAAAGAGACGAACAGCAGCGTAAGCCGCACAAAGCTCCTACCTGCGTTCGCTCCACTAGTGTGCGAGGACACGAACCACTAGATATGGCACCTGCCTAGGTCCGCTCTTCTAGTGGTGCAAAAGAGACGAACAGCAGCGTAAGCCGCACAAAGCTCCTACCTCTGTTCGCTCCCCTAGTGTGCGAGGATACGAACAACTGCCAGACGCAGTATAAGGAACGTTACCCTAGCGGCAACGTCCACCTACGAGTACAATCACAAGGCCCAACCAGACCATGTGCCTCAGGCACCTGCCTATGTCCGCTCCCCTAAGAGGTAAGGATACGGACAGCAGCCGAAGCTGTAAGGTATAAGAACGCTACCCTGCCGGTAGCGCTCACCTAGCATAGACAGAGGAATGCCTAGAGGAACGCGCACAGAGCGTCTACTCATATGCATGAACCAAGAGGACTGAGCACCATGCGGCGTGTGTCAGGGTCTTATATAGACTCTGTGCCTCATCCAAGATGGAGGACACCAGAGCCAATCCGCTTCCAGAACGACAGGAGTGACGTCATGCTGGCCTATCACCGAGCAAGACGTCACAAGCACATGACCAGCGACCAATCGGCATAGAAGGTGTCAGAGACATGTGACCTCGTGTCAGCGATGATGTCACCCGCACATGTGCAATGGCTCCAAGATTGGACTTAGTCTCCGGCGCTCGCACATGTGCAGTAGCAAGAAATCTGGACTTAGTCTCCAGCGCTCGCACATGTGCAGTAGCAAGAAATCTGGACTTAGTCTCCAGCGCTCGCACATGTGCAGTAGCAAGAAATCTGGACATAGTCTCCAGTGCTCGCAGCAACCGTAACAGACAGATAGACAGACAGGGAAAGAGATCGATAGACAGATAGGGAAAGATATTGAGACACACGGAGAAAGAGACAGAGACAGACAGGGAAAGAGACAGACAGACAAAGAGATAGAGAGACAGAGAGATATATACAGAGGGGGAGACAGACAGAGAATGGGAGAGAAACATAGAGACAGTTACTATCCCGGGCAGCGCCGGGTGCTATGTTGTTAGGCGAAATTTTAACCCAGCGCGTTCCAGTTTACCAATCAATTTTGCCCCTATTTACATAATGGGGAAAAAGTGAAACGAAAAGTGTTGGGGGCAAATTGACAGCTGCCAGATGTGAACAAGGGGGACTTAAAGAATGAGAGCGATGGCGCCAAAGAGTATATACCGTACAGTTGCTATGGTGGGGCCCTGACATGGGATACTCACCACACTCGGGGATATGAACACACACAAAAAATGCGCCACACACTACCACATGCTTGAACACATATACCACCCTCAGCACACATTTCACTACACATACACCAACCTTGCCACATAATCGCCCTAAAACACATAAGTCTGGTATTATCCTTCAAAAATAAAAATCTGATTAATAAGCAGACAAACTACAAGAACAACAAATGTACCATATAGGAAATACGGCAGCTGTCAGTCAAATGACCTGTCTATATGTGTATGTGTGAGCTAATATATACTGTCAGGGGGGAGGGCTTTCTGTTGCCTGGAGATTTATCAGGCTGCCAATAGCAACCAATCACAGCTTAGCTTCTATTTTGCTACAGTTAATTAATCTGAGCTCTGATTGGTTAATATAGGCAACAATTTAATAATTACATTTATATCTATTTGTTTTGTGGTTTTTGTGTGCAGAATACATTTTTGTTAATACATTCTATTTTGTTAACAGCAGTTATTAACCCGGGCGAAGCCGGGTAGTACAGCTAGTGTCTTAATATAGCTGAACTTTTATAAAGCGTGTAATTACATAGCAAGGTCCCATTCAGTGCATGTGTGAGGAGGTTATCTGGGATACTTGCGGCTTCAGATCAGTGGAGCGCAACAAGTTTTTAATGAAAGTTGAATTATTGTTTGCCAATGAAAATAGTTCTTTCTAATGGTGGTAGGTGGTGCACTAATATTTACATTATCAGGGATAGTGCTGACAGCAAACACTGCTTTACGGAAAACGTACCCAATTCAGAATATATTCTATATAACAGGAGTATAGAGACAGCTCTGTAGAATGACTCAATACGTTACCAATTGGAAATGTACTATATGCAAAAGGATATGAATATAGTAGAAAAGTTAGAATTCTTTACTAATATTGTTTATCTATTATAGTTCAACATCGACCATGTCAAAGAAGATTTCACCGTGCACCAGAAAACACAGCAAGAAGTTTTCTTCTATTTATATTGTCGTGCATTGGGGTGTGCCCAGAGGAAGGGGACTTCACCTCTGTTCAGGCCCCTCCATTACCTCTATGTGTTTTTTACTTATCCTTAATTAAGTTTTGCACTGGCACCATCCTGGCAGCGGGCAGTGCTTGCGCAGATTGATCTCTGGGGATTCTTCAGGAAATGGCGCTGGTGGCTGCGCATGTTGCTCAGTGCTACCGGTGCCATTTTACTGAAATCCACCATGAGGTCAATTTGCACAAGCGCCGCCTGCTGCAAGGATGGCGCCAGCGCAAAATTTAAATTTAACTCCTTTACCTCATGGACCACATAAAATGATGTGGCAAGCCAGATTTGGGCCGCAGTTCTTGAGTTTGACACCTCTGCCTTAAGGCCGCTTCACACGCTACAATTTATCTGACGATCTCAGTAGCGATGTGACACGCCCAGATCGTAGTTATGATTTGCCGAGATCGCACATAGGTCGTTTTGTAGCGGTCACACGTATACATCTCACCAACGATGCAACAGCGATCAGCGATATATTGCTTGACCAAGGCGGTCGTGTGGATGTTGTTCGTCGTTTGCAGGGTGTCAAACGTAGCAATATGTCTGCTGCGTTCCAAACGACAACCAATATTTTAAAACTGAACGGCGTGTCAGCAATCAACGATTTTCAACCTATTTGCGATCGTTCGGAGTCGCATGTAGGTGTCACACACAACGACGTCGCTAACGATGCCGCATGTGCGTCATGGAATCCATGACCCCGATGACATATCGCCAGATAAATCGTAGCGTGTAACGCCGCCTTTAGAGGAAGCATGGGCTACAAGCGAAACAACTTTTATTCTATACATTCCCGTATTCCCTGGCATTATGTAAAGGCACAATAAAGAAGTTTTTCATATTCATCTGGTGGCGAGTGTCCCTAATACCTCTTGGATTGTGGACTTGTATCAACCTATCAGTGCGATTAAAACACAACTTAAGATGTTTTTGGCTTGCTGTTCACATACGACTCGTATGTGACTTTAGGCAGTGCCAGTGTTTTTCTACTTGTTAAAGTAAAAACTAACTGGGTCTGTAAAGATATAGATTGTAAATTTTGTTTTGGAAAAAAAAATGACAAATTGCTGCTTAACTTAACCTTTCTAACATACTAAAAAAATAAAATGATATTTAAGAAATTCCAGTGAAAAGGAGATAAAATGGCAAATGTTAATCATTTTGAGCTGTAGAACGTTTTGATATGGGTATACAAATTCACAACTTGATAATTGCTAATTTTTCAAACTTTTCCTAAACTCAAATTTTTGTAACAGAATATTATCACTACCATAACGTGCAAAAGTGTCACAGAAAAACTCAATCTCTAGGATTGGAAGAAGCATTCCAAAGTTACCACATGAAGGCAAATGTTAGATCTGAAAAATCTTTAATGGTAAGGGGTTAGCTCCTTAGACAAAAAAACATGATTTGCTAATTTTAGGTACTTTGGAACTTATTTTATTATTACATTTGTACCACTTTTTTCTCGGAGAACCTCTTTCAGTAGCTGAGCGTACATGATACAAGGAGATGAGGGTTTGGAAACCTGTATAAAAAATATTCTTTGTGTTATTTCAAGACAAATGCGCCCATGCCGAGTGATCTGCCCTCCGAATTACCCATTTATGTGAATGTTCTCATTACAAAATGTGACTGGTAGAAAAAAAATAAAAATAATGCCCCATTTCTAACACAAAAATGGTTTCTGTTTTGTGTGAATTTTCTCATGTCTAACAAGAGCTCTTTTGTGAATAAAACTTTTGCCGCATTCAGAACATGAGAATGGCTTCACTCCTGTGTGAATTTTCTCATGTAAATGAAGACAAGATTTCCGAGCAAAACATTTCCCACATACCGAGCATGAAAATGGTTTTTCCCCAGTGTGAATTCTTTGATGTTTGACATATACTGATCTCTGTGTAAAACGTCTCCCACATTCCTGACATAAGAACGGTTTCTCCCCTGTGTGAATTTTCTCATGGTCAATAAGAACTGATTTTCTGGTAAAACATTTCCCGCAATACAAGCAAAAAAATGGCTTTTCCCCGGAGTGAATTTTCTGATGGGTAAAAAAAGCCGATTTATAAACGAAACACTTCCCACATTCATTACATAAAAAAGGCCGTTCTCCTGTGTGAATTCTCCGATGCTCAACCAGAACTGATATGTGGTTATAACCTTTCCCACATTCAGAACAGGAATATGGTCTCTCATTTTGGTGAAGTCTCTGATGTCTCTTCAGGTGATCCTTACGTTTGAAGCTTCGCCCACATTCTAAACATGGAAATGGCCATTCGTTTTTGCTAATTCTCCAGTGTTCGGAAAGACTCAAGCTTTTTTCATGGTCTCTGCATTCAGAACTTAGAAAAATGTTGCCTCCATCACCATCTGTGCTTTCACTAACAGTATGTGATGGATAAGGAGCAGGTTTCTTGTAGTTTTGTGATGGCGCTCTGCTATGATGGACTGGAGACATACTGGGGTATTCTTCACACTTAACTTCAATGAAACTGTTGTCTTTTGATCCACAATCTGGCGATAAGAGAGATTTCTCCTTATCTCCTGTGAAGTCATCTGCTTGGGAAAAAAAAAAAATATATATTATTTAGCATTCTGCCAAAACAGTGTTTTTATACATTGTGTTTCTATCAAAGACCTGTACAAAAGAAAGTTACTATACCATTTTATTTTGTCTTTCATCCAAATAACAAATCTCACTAGATCTCCTTATAGGAATACAGAGAAAAATATTTCAGAAAAATACATTGAACCCTATTGAATAAACTCTACTCATCACTACCCAAATATATGGCTGAAGTCAATGAGGACCTTTTGTGCTTTTAAATTAGTAGAGTCAGTTCTGGCCGAGTGGCACCCTTAGCTAAAGTTACCCAAGATCATATAGGGTTAGCCTATAATTATGTTTCCATATGCCGTTAAACTCTAAATCCTCAGTCCCCGGGCTGTATGGATTCTCTTATATCTATTCTAGACCAGGGGGGGCAAAACCTGAAGCCCTGGGGCTTGGAGCAGCCCGCAATACCACTCCCTAAACCATCTGCATGGCCATATGTACTTTCCAGGTCATGATGAAGACCAATAGAACAGTAGGTACGGCTAATTATAAATGGGGTTCTGTGTGGTCACTTCTGGGACAGCCATATTTTGGCTCAATCCTGACTCTTGTAGCACAAAAAGGAGTAGATGATGTGAAGATGTTGCCATGTATGAGAGATGGTATATTCAATGTAGTTTCTGGGAGACATGAAACACTTGACTGCTTCAGTCTCATGATTACATGGTCTCTTCCTTTCTAGGCTGTCACCCATAAGAAGGGCACCTCTACCTTCCTGATAGGTACCGATTCTAGTTTTAGGACCCCAACTATTATTAATGGCACATAATTAAAATATAAAGCACCTTCTTAAAAGGTAATACTTTTGGTAATATTGCAGACCATGGGGTTGCGTCGATCTGGCACTGTTGTGCACGCTTGTTCTGGAGGTTTTACAGCTATGAAAAGCTCCACAACTCTACACGTGTTGTAGGAACATTCAGGAGAAAAATCCCATAAATTGCGATATACTTAAAAGAGGTTGTCCAGGCTTGGGGCTCAAGTCTACAGTCAGTCTACGTTACTGTAGATTTCTGACTGCGCACACCATCAGGATTATCTGGTGCCAGTGCTACTCATGTGCCAACTAAATGTGTGAAGCCTTGCTCAATGCAAGTGAATTAGTATATTTGGAATGTGGCCAGATTGTGATTTTATGTGATATACCAACACAAAAGAGCAAATATTTGTGAAGTTTAAAAGGAAAGAACACATGGTTTTCTAAAGTGTTAAAAAAATATAAATTTGAATATTGTGACGTGCATTTGTATTCATCCCGCCTGAGTCAATACTTTGTAGGACCACCTTTTACTGCAATCACTTGTACAAGTCTTTTGGAATACAGTGGCATGCAAAAGTTTGGGCACCTCCTGGTCAAAATTACTGTTATTGGATACAGTTAAGCAAGCTGAAGATGAAGTGATCTCTAGAAGGCATAAAGTGACACATTTCCTTTTTATTTTAGGCAAAAAATAAATAATTTTAAAATATAAAAGATGAAAAATAAATGTAACAAAAAAAGAATATGGTCCGATGTAAAACTTTAGGCACCCTGCATGTACGGTACCTAATAGCACCCTCTTCTGATGGTTCTTCCATGAAGGGCATATGTGTGCAGGTGTCTCAGCAAAGTAGAACAATGTACCCCAACTCCAGAGTCTGCTAAATCTCCCTGAAGGTCTTTTGCAGGCAAGTGGGGGATTTGATTTACCTCTCTAGCAATCCCTTGAGCAGCTTTCACAGACCTTATCTTGACCTCCACTGTTAACTGCCATTTCTTAATTACATTTCGAACTAAGGAAAGGGCAACTTGAAAACACTTTGCTTTGTGGGCCTCCACCATTTTCATTTTCAGAGTGCAAGGCAGCTTCTTCAAAGTACCCATGTCTGCTGTTTTTTTGGCACAAGGTTAGAGGAGGCTGAGTTTTTATAAAGCTGAGAAATTGATATCACTTGGCTTTTCCTAACAATGATAGTGAACAAACCATAATCGTAACAAGCTAATTAAGATCTGAAACCTTGGTCAAAGTTATCTGCGCACACAAATCTCCAAGGGTGTCCAAACTTTTGCATCAACCCATTTTCCTTTTTTTAATTTTAAAAATGTAAAAGATGAAAAAAAAATGTTTTCCCTAAAATACAAAGGAAATGTGTCATCTTTGTCTTTTAGAAATCATTTCATCTTCAACTTGCTTAACTGTTCACAATAAAAGTAATTTTGACCAGGGGATCCCAAACGTTTGCATGCCACTGTAGGTCTACCAGCTTTGCACATCTAGGAGGTTGAAATTTTTGTCCATTGTCTTTGTAAAATAGCTGCAGCTCAGTGATATTGGATGGAGGAGTCTGAACAGTAATTTTCAACTATTGTCACAGATTCTAAATGGGATTTAGGTCATCTGGACTGTGACAGGACCATTCATTTTAGATCAAAATGTATTCATGTGTGTGAATGGCACATTGAAATTCCAGACTTTAATCTCATTGAGAATTTGTGACAAGACTAGAAAATTGCTGTTCACAGACGCCTCCATCCAATATCACTGCTAGAGCTAGTTTGCAAAGGGAATGGGCAAAAACTTCAACCTCTAGATGTGCAAAGCTGGTAGAGGCATCCCCCAAAAGACTTGCTGCAGTATTTGATGCAAAAGGTGGTCCTACAAAGTATTGACTCAGGGTGTGAATACAAATAAATCTCACAATTTTCAGATTCATATTTTTTAAATATTTAGAAAACCATGTATAATTTCCTTTACACTTCACAAATACTTGTTCCTTTGAATTGGTTTATCACATAAAAGCTCAATAAAATACATTTAGGTTTGTGGGTGTAATGTAAAAAAAAATATTAAGAAAAGTTCATGGGGTATGAATACTTTTACAAGGCACAGTCCATGGCCTGTTAAAAGAATTGTCCACTATTAGGACAACCCCTTCTGATTCCGCATGTTTGCTTCAGGTAAAATAATAAAGACTATACTCACCTCCCGTACCAGCACCCTTTCAGCGGTGTTCGGAATCACAGTGCTGGGACTCACATGGGGTTGTGATATACACAAGCCCCGCACCTAACAATGCCGGCTTCTATCTGCCTTTGGACCAAATCAGGTAATCAACAGGAAGTGAGGACTGTGGGGACAGACACGATGGCTTGGAAAAGGAACCTGCCTATTACCATTTTCGTTCAAGATGCTATTTTCTCAACTTAGGTAACAACAGTTTTTGATACCGTTCTCTTTCTGTAGGTCTTCCCGTGACTCAACAATGTATTCATAAGTTGAAGAAGCCACTAGTATGGCCAGAAGTCCAAGTGGGAGGCAAACAGTGACTAAAGTTCCACCTCCATTCAATTGAAATCCAATCTTTTAGTGATGTCCCATCACTCTTAATGTAGTGCAACAATGATTGGATTTAAAAGGAACCTGTCACCAGGCTTTTCCTTATGAGCTTCAGCCACCACCAGTGGGCCTTTATATACAGCATTCTGGAATACTGTACATAAGTGCCCCCTGCCGCTCTTTATAACATAAAAAAAGAGAATTTTGTTACTTACCGTAAATTATTTTTCTTATAGTTCCGTATTGGGAGACCCAGACCATGGGTGTTTAGCTTCTGCCTCCGGAGGACACACAAAGTACTACACTTAAAAGTGTAGCTCCTCCCTCTGAGCTTATACACCCCCTGGTAGCCAGTCCTAGCCAGTTTAGTGCAAAAGCTGAAGGAGAATAGCCACCCACAAGTAGAACCGAGTAAGAACCGGAACAACCGGAGACTCTGTCCACGACAACAGCCGGTGATAACACACGGAACAAGAAAATTGCCAACAGGCAACAGGGAGGGAGCTGGGTCTCCCAATACGGAACTATAAGAAAAAGAATTTACGGTAAGTAACAAAATTCTCTTTTTCTTTATCGTTCCTTTGGGAGACCCAGACCATGGGACGTTCCAAAGCTGTCCATGGGTGGGAATAAACAGAAAAAACTAAGAAGTAGGCGGAGCCTAACTTCACAAGTGGGCGACAGCCGCCTGAAGGATGCGTCTGCCCAAGCTCGCATCTGCCGAAGCATGAGCATGCACTTGGTAGTGCTTCGAAAAGGTATGCAGGCTAGTCCAAGTGGCAGCCTGACAGACTTGTTGAGCCGTAGCCTGGTGCCTAAAAGCCCAAGAGGCACCGACAGCTCTGGTCGAGTGTGCTTTGATCCCCGGCGGGGGAGGCACCCGAGTACTCTGGTAGGCGTCCGAAATGGTCGATCTAATCCAACGGGCCAAGGTCGGCTTAGAAGCAGAGAGACCCTTGCGCCGCCCTGTGGTTAGCACAAAAAGAGAGGTGCACCGCCTAAGCGCAGCGGTGCGAGACACATAGATCCGGAGAGCACGCACCAGATCTAGAGTATGCAGCGCTTTCTCAAAGCGATGAACAGGGGCCGGACAGAAGGAAGGCAAGGAAATATCCTCGTTAAGGTGGAAGGGAGAGACCACCTTAGGAAGAAAGTCCGGGGTCGGACGGAGAACTACCTTGTCTTGGTGAAAAACCAAAAAAGGTGACTCCGAGGAGAGCGCAGCCAAATCAGAGACTCTCCTGAGAGAAGTTATAGCAACTAGAAAGGCCACCTTTTGAGCAAGACGATACAAAGAAACCTCCCTAAGGGGCTCGAAAGGGGGTTTCTGCAATACCGTGAGGACCAAGTTAAGGTCCCAGGGATCCAAGGGCCGCCGATAAGGCGGAATGATGTGAGACGCACCTTGCATGAAGGTGCGGACCTGAGCCAGCCGGGCGAGACGCCGCTGGAACAGCACTGATAGAGCTGAGACTTGTCCCTTGAGAGAGTTGAGGGACAGTCCTAGCTGCAGACCGGACTGTAAAAAAGACAGAAGGGCCAAGGAAAATGGCCGGAAGAGCGACACCAGGACAGGAAAATTTTCCAAGTCCTGTGATAGATCTTGACGGAGGAAGACTTACGGGCCCGAGTCATAGTGGAGATGACTTCAGGAGGAATATCAGAAGCCGTCAAAATCCAGGACTCAAGAGCCACGCCGACAATTTGAGTGCTGCAGAATTTGGGCGGAAAAACGGACCTTGCGAGAGCAGGTCTGGACGGTCCGGAAGATTCCACGGCATCTCAACGGACAGTTGGAGCAGGTCCGGATACCAAGTTCGCCTGGGCCAGTCCGGTGCAATGAGGATGACTCGACGGCCCTCCATTCTGATCTTGCGCAGGACACTGGGCAAGAGAGCTAGAGGGGGAAACACGTAGGACAGACGAAACTGGGACCAGTCTTGAACCAGAACGTCCGCGGCGAAGGCCTGAGGATCGTGGGAGCGAGCCACATAAACCGGAACCTTGTTGTTGTGACGGGATGCCATTAGGTCCACGTCCGGAGTGCCCCACTTGCGGCAGATTGACTGAAACACTGCCGGGTGCAGGGACCACTCGCCACCGTCCACGGATTGACGGCTGAGATAATCTGCCTCCCAGTTTTCTACGCCAGGGATGTGGACTGCGGATATGGTGGACTTGGAGTCCTCCGCCCATTGAAGAATGCGTTGGACCTCCAACATTGCCAGGCGGCTGCGTGTCCCGCCTTTGTGATTGATGTAGGCAACCGCTGTCGCGTTGTCTGACTGGACTCGAATGTGCCTGCCCGCCAACAGGTGGTGAAAGGCTAGGAGAGCTAGAAGCACAGCTCTGGTTTCCAGCACATTGATTGAAAGGGCTGACTCGGACGGAGTCCAAGTGCCCTGTGCTCTGTGGTGGAGATGTACCACTCCCCATCCGGATAGGCTGGCATCCGTGGTGAGAATCACCCAGGACGGAGTCAGGAAGGAGCGCCCTTGGGACAGGGAGAGGGGTCGAAGCCACCACTGAAGAGAGCTCCTGGTCCGTGGCGACAGAGCCACTAACCTCTGTAAGGAGGAAGGCCGCTTGTCCCAACAGCGGAGAATGTCCAGCTGCAGAGGACGCAGATGGAACTGGGCAAAGGGAACCGCCTCCATGGAGGCCACCATTTGACCCAGCACCTGCATCAGACGCCTGAGGGTATAACGGCGGGGCCTCAGGAGAGAGCGCACCGCCAACCGGAGAGACTGCTGTTTGATTAAGGGCAACTTCACAAGTGCCGGCAAAGTCTCGAACTGCATCCCTAGGTACGTGAGACTCTGGGTCGGAGTCAGAGTGGATTTGGGAAGATTGACAATCCACCCGAATTGGGCTAGGGTGGCGAGAGTGAGCGAAACACTCCGCTGACAGTCTGCGCTGGATGTACCCTTGACCAGAAGGTCGTCCAGATAAGGAAGCACTGCTAACCCCTGGAGGTGCAGGACCGCAATCACTGCCGCCATGACCTTGGTGAATACCCGAGGGGCCGTGGCTAACTCGAAGGGGAGAGCCACGAATTGGAAATGATCCTCTCCTATCGCAAAACGTAACCAACGCTGATGTGACACAGCGATTGGCACATGTAGATAGGCATCTCTGATGTCGATGGACGCCAGGAACTCCCCTTGGGTCATAGAGGCAATGACTGATCGCAGAGACTCCATGCGAAAATGCCGCACCCGGACATGCTTGTTGAGAAGCTTGAGATCCAGGATGGGCCGGAAGGTACCGTCCTTTTTTGGAACTAGGAAGAGATTTGAGTAAAAACCTCTGAACCGTTCCTGAGCGGGAAGTGGGGCAATCACTCCGTTTGCCTGCAAGGACGCCACGGCCTGCGAGAAGGCGGCGGCCTTGGAGCAGGGGGGAGTTGAGAGAAAAAATCTGTTTGGAGGGCTGGAAGAGAATTCTATCCTGTAGCCGTGAGATATGATGTCTCTCACCCACTGATCGGAGACTTGCTTTAACCAAGCGTCGCCAAAGTGGGAGAGCCTGCCACCGACTAAGGACGTGGCTGGAGCGGGCCGAGAGTCATGAGGAAGCTGCCTTAGTGGCAGAACCTCCTGCGGTCTTCTGCGGACGCGCTTTTGGGCGCCAGTTGGATTTCTGATCCTTGGCTGAGTTAGCGGACGAGGCGGAAGGCTTAGAGGATGACCAGTTGGAGGAACGAAAGGAACGAAACCTCGATTGATTCCTACCCTGGGCGGGTTTCCTGGTCTTGGTTTGTGGCATGGAAGTACTCTTCCCGCCAGTAGCTTCTTTAATGATTTCATCCAGCTGTTCACCAAACAGCCGTGAACCAGCAAAAGGGAATTAGCTGAAGCCACCGCAGAACGGTGAGCAGCCTCTAGCATGGCAGACATGGCATAGGATGAAAAAGCTGAAGCCTGAGCAGTTAAGGTAACCATCTCAGGCATAGATTCCTTGGTGAGGGAATGCATCTCCTCTAGAGAAGCAGAGATGCCTTTGAGAGCCCACACTGCTGCAAAAGTCGGGGAAAACGCGGCCCCCGCAGCTTCATACACAGATTTGGCCAGAAGGTCAATCTGACGGTCAGTGGAATCTTTAAGTGAGGTGCCGTCAGCCACCGACACAACGGTCCGGGCTGATAGCCTAGACACCGGAGGGTCTACCTTTGGGGAGTGAGACCACTCCTTGACCACCTCAGGTGGAAATGGAAACCGGTCATCAGAACCACGCTTTGGAAAGCGTTGGTCAGGGCAGGCCCTGGGTTTGGTCACAGCGGTCTGAAAACTGGAGTGGTTAAAGAACACACTCTTCACTCTCTTAGGCGAGGTAAACTGATGTTTTTCTGCCAAAGAGAGTTGCTCCTCTGACACTGGCGGATTGAGATCCAGCACAGAATTAATAGAAGCAATCAAATCACTAAGATCTGAGTCACCCTCAGAGAAATCGAAGGGATACATAGCCTCCGAGCCCCCAGTGAGGGCATCCTCCTCATCTTGAGAGTCAGCTCTTGAGACAGAGCTGTTGGATGGGGAGGGGGAGGAAACCCTGCGCCTTCTCTTAGAAGGACGGGGTCTGGGATCAGATGATGAATCCTCCGTGAGCTTCAATGGACTGAGGTCAGAGGATAGGAGTCCTCTGTCAAGAGTATTAGAGGCACCCTGTGAGGGGGGCTGATGCATATTCATCAAAGTCCTGGACAAAAGTCCCATGGACTCAGCAAATGACTGGGATATGGACCTAGAAAAGGACTCTACCCAGGCCGGGGGTTCAGTCACAGGTGCAGCAGCAGCCTGAGAGACCACTGGGGGTGAGACTCCAGGCTGTGGCACCGCCAAGTTAGAGCAGACATCACAATGTGGATAGGTGCTCGGCTCAGGCAGCAGGAGCTTACATGCAGTGCATGCAGAATAAAGCTTTGGAGCCTTGCTCCTTGTGTGAGACATGCTGCTGGAGTGGGGGCTTTGCAGAGAATGAACCCCAGGGAGAATATACAGAGGTCCACAACCGGAGACCGGCTGTGGCTTACCAGACCGCTGAGCGCGGTGTTGTGTGCCCTCCAGATCCCGAAGCCCGGTCCCCCAGTCGCAGCACCTCAGCAGAGATGCAGAATGCAGGATGTCCCAGAGCAGAGTGAACTCTGCCTGAGAAGAGGGCATTCCTATAAAAGAGCGGGAACTGGAGGGCTATAGAGACCTGCAGGGAAGGAGGGATGCCCCAGCAGTGGGGAGTGTCCCTCCCCTGTGTAGAACGGCCGCCGGGATGAGCCGAACCTGTCCCTCTGCATGAGTGACATGCGAGGGCAGGAAAATGAAACTAGGCCTCCGGCGAAGCCAGGGCCTAAATTTAAGCGGCGAGGCCGACAAGCAGGCACCATCGGCGCGGTTCTCAGGTAAAAGCTAGAGAACCCGCCGGAAAAGTTAAAACAATCACATACAGCATACTCTCCCCTTACAATAAAGAACCGGGACCCCCAACATAAACGTCTCAGGTACTTAGCTGCTGAAACGCAGGGCCATGTCCCTGGGGATGAGTGCTCCGGTCCAACAGAATCCTCAAGGGGCTGTGGATGGAGACCGGACTCCTGCCAGGCATGGAGACCGTGCTGGCTCCCACTTCAAGCCAGAGCCCAGAAGGGATGGTGAAGGAGCGCGGCATGTAAGGCTGCAGCCTTGTAAATCAACCTTAACAACACCGCCGACACAGTGGGGTGAGAAGGGACATGCCGGGAGTCCAGAGATGGACCAGCTTTTCTTCAAACTCTTTCCAAAAGTCAAACAAATCAGATGAGAATGCATGTGTGGATGTATGCCTCCTGAACACAAAGCGATAAACTGGCTAGGACTGGCTACCAGGGGGTGTATAAGCTCAGAGGGAGGAGCTACACTTTTAAGTGTAGTACTTTGTGTGTCCTCCGGAGGCAGAAACTAAACACCCATGGTCTGGGTCTCCCAAAGGAACGATAAAGAAAACATCTTTATAATACTTACCTAGGGGGCGTTCTGGCCGGAGAGGTCTCACTGCTCTTGGTCCAGCGCCTCCTGCATCTTGTGCAATTGCCGGCTTCCTGCCCAGCCCTGTGTGCATGATGCATCCTGCTTCATCCACACAGAGGCCCCCATAGCGCTCCTGCGCATGTGCACTTTGATGTGTCCTCCTGAGGGCAGAGCAAAGTACTGTAATGCACAGGCACGAGGAAAGGTTAAAGACCGCCCGCGCATACGCACTACAACACTTTGAGCCATTATTTCCACAGTGCTTTACAGACTCCATGATCGTAATGATACATAACTCAGTTCTGCTGTATCTGTACATGGTAGCTGCAGAGTTCTCAGATCAGGGATGGTTTGTAATAATACAGAACTCTAGAGCGGTTATGTGTTACACATGTTTATTACACACTCCCAAGTCAATCATGCAGGGGAGAAAAGAACCCACCCTTCTTTCCTCACTGATCTCTGTAGCTTCTGTGTAGAGAAATAGCAGAGCTGATGTATGTATATCTACAAACCCATATCTCATTTCTAAGTGCATCAGCTCACACCCTCACTGATTTTGCTGTTCTATGCATCATTACAAACCTATATCCTGTCTCAAGTGCTGTCAGCCATCAACCTCCCCAAGACTGACTGCTGTAAAATGAGATCTGGAAGGGTTTGTAATGATATATTTCACAGCAATCAGTGAGGGGGAGAGCTGACAGCTCAGAAATTAGATATGGGTTTGTAATTATACATACTTCAGCTCTGCTATATCTCTACACAGAAGCTACAAATATCAGTGAGGATATGAGGGTGGGTTCTTCTCTCCCCTGCTTGAGCTGTCTGGGGTGTGTAACAAACATGGGTATGGGCAGTTTGGAAGTAACAATTGGATGAACAAGTGTTTGGCTGACAATTATTGGAGGTAAATTAATAACTTTTCAAAACCGAGTGAACTGGGTATTTATCTCAAGGGTGGGGTGGGATGAAAGGTGTTCTAATAGTTGAATCTAGGCAATATGTCACTCTTGGTTGTTACTCACCTTGGCTTACATCTATAGGAATTTCCTCCAATTTATAGTAAGAAGAGTCACAATCTTCTTCTGGGACAAGCTCGACTTTGATAGCTTTCAGATCTTCACCCTGGTTCAGTACGTACAAAAATTGTGATCACATCAGACCAGCTAGAGAAGCACAACTGTAAGCACTAAGTTTACTAACAAAGGTTATATTTAATGAGCTTAAAATGTGCAGTAGATCAATACAGCTCCTAAATATCAAAAAGGGGCTTTGGTCAGACTTCAGCTTCAGTCACCTGAGAATGCTGCGGGGTGCTGCAATACCTCCTCTCTTGCCAATCTTGCGCCGAGAAAGAAGACATGCATTGCTCAGGAACACAGCAGTCACTGGGCCCATCTGCAGAATACAAACACATTACAAAAATGGGTGCATCTATTTGTCCCTCCAGCCTGCCCCCTACGTTTCACTACAGAGTCCACTCTCACCCAGTGATCTGCGTGGAATAGCTATTATCAAACATTGGCAGATCAAGCTAAAGGTCCCATACACTTTAGATGCATGAAGAAGAAAATTCAACAAACATTCGCGAACGAATGAATCAAGCCGCATACAAGGTTATCCTGAAAAAACAGTTGCCTCCTTCTGCTCAGGCAATGTTCCCCAACTCTGAGGACTGTTTTTTCAACCAGGACAATGTGCCATGCCACACGGCTAGGTCAATGAATGTGTGGATGAAGGACCACCACATGAAAAGCCCAATCTCCAGACCTGAACCCCATTGAAAACCTCTGGAATACAATCATGAGGAAAATGGATAGTCACAAGCCATCACACAAACAAATTTCGTTCAACTTCATAAATGTGTCCCACTTGTTGTTGATTCTTCACCATAACATTAACATTTTTATCTTTATGTTTGAAGCCTGAAATGTGGGAAAAGGTTGAAAAATTCAAGGCAGCCAAATACTTTTGCCAGGCCACTGTATGTGTTCTAACCTAATTTTTGCCACAGCTGTATATGCACAGTGTTTCCCTGAAAAAATGACGGGGTCTTATATTATTTTTTGCTTTTGGGGTAGGTTTTATTTTTGGGGAAACATGGGTTAAATTTTATACAATGTGTATTACTAAGTTTATCCCCCAAAAAACAGATCTCCCCCCAAAACAATCACACTTAGCAGGCCCCAATTAGAGTTGGCAAGTGAATGGTCTCTCACATACAAATCTGCATCGTTGTCAGGTCTTCCTGCATTCCACAGCAGTTCGCTCCCCCAGCTGGCCGGAAGCAGTATCACTTGGGCAAAGTTAGTGAGGTCAGAGTGATACAGCAACCCAATGTATGTGTGTGTGTGTGTGTGAGCGTGAAGTGATACTGCAACCTGATCTGTGTGTGAGAGGGAAGTGATACTGAGACTTCTTCTGTGTGTGAAAAAGTGCAGTAATACGAGTACCCAATGCATGTGTGAGAGTGGAATGGCGAGGGACCTGATGGCTACACGGATCTCTGTGTGAGAGCTTATCCATCGTCAACACTTGCCAGCTGTAATTTTTTATGGTCTGGTGAATGCAATTTCTTGAGGGGTTGTCTTTTCCTTTTGAGGTTCTCTGCTTTTTGTGGGGCTGTCTTTTCTCATTTGGGGGTGTTTGCTTTTTTTAATGAAGTGGCCTGCTGTATTCTTTAACTTTTTTAGCTACATGGACACTTCTGTATTGACTACGACTAGGGCTTATTTTTGGAATAGGGCTGAAAATTCCTGCTGGGGCTTATTTTCGGGTTAGGTTATTCTCAAGGAAACATGGTGTATATTTATTTTTTTATATTGTCTGCAGAAATCTGTACAGGGGTGTCTCTTGCCATCCGCTCTTCCTTTATTGCCACTAGCAAATGATAGGATTAGTTAATGTCAGTTGTGGCCCCAAAGGGTGCAGGGAGCCTGAAGAAGTACGTTACTTATAGGAAATAGTTTCCCAATGATCCCATGGTTAGCATTTCACACTGAGCAGCGTCACAGTAAGGCTATGTTCAGAGCGTTTTTGCAGCTTTTTTTTTCCTGACCATCTGCAGAATTTGCTGCGCTTTTTGTGGTGTTTTTGCAGCCGTTTTTCTACAAAGTGGGTTGTTTCAAAGCAAAACTGTTGCAAAAATGCTCATGCTCAATCTTTTAAAAATACTGCAAATACGCAGGTATTTGACAAAAAACAGTCAGGAAAAAATCTGCAGGTGTTTTTGTGCGTGTGAATGAGCGTTCAGAAATCTCAGACTTTGCTGGAACTGTGAAAAGCAGCTTTTTATTAGAATGGATTTGCATAAAGCCAAGCCAAAAACGCTGCAAAAACGCCCTGTGTGAACATTGCCTTAGGCTTCACACATATATGACATGTCCTAGTGCTGTCAGTTTTTTTTCTCTGACAGCACACTGAGCCATAATTTCATTAAGTTCATCAGTTGTAAGGCTATGTGTGCACGTTGCGTGTTATCATGCTTTTACGCTGCGTTCTGCACCGCAGCCTAAAAGCATGCGTCCAGCGTCCCCAGCACAATGTATGAAGATTGTGCAAATTCCATCCGCACGTCGTGTTTTAGAATGCAGCGTTTCGGCTGCTGCCAAGACGCTGCGTTCTAAAAAGCAACATGTCACTTCTTTTGTGCGTTTTGGTTGCATTTTCCACCCTCTCTCTCTCTGTCTGTCTGTCAATGTTGGTCTCTTTCTCTGTCTGTCAATGTCGGTCTCTCTCTCTGTCGGTCTCTCTGTCTCCCTATCGGTCAGTCTCTCTCTCTCTCTGTCGATCTATCCCTCTCCCCCCCTCTCTCATACTCACCGATCACTGGCGTGGCGCTGCACGGCTGTCACACTGCGGCGGCTTCTCCAGCTTTTGAAAATGCCGGCCGCTCATTATTCCATCTTATATTCACTGCTTCCCCCGCCCACCGGCGCCTATGATTGGTTGCATTCAGACACGCCCCCATGCTGAGTGACAGCTGTCTCACTGCAACCAATCACAGCCGCCGGTGGGTTTTTACTGCACTATGTAGTGCAGTAAAAAAAAAAAATAATTTAAAAAAAAACGGCGTGCTGTCCTCCACAATGTTGATACCAGCCAAGATAAAGCCACACGGCTGAAGGCTGGTATTCTCAGGATGGGGAGCCCCACATTATGGGGAGCCCAGCCAGTCTGAAAATATCAGCCAGCAGCCGCCCGGAATTGCCGCATCGATTAGATGCGACAGTCCAGGGACTCTACACGGCTCATCCAAAATTGCCCTGGTGCGGTGGCAATATGGGTAATAAGGAGTTAATGGCAGCCCATCATAGCTGCCACTAAGTCCTACGTTAATCATTGCAGGAGTCTATGAGACCCCCCCCAATTATTAACCTGTAAGTGAAAGTAAATAAACACATACACCGAAAAAAATCCTTTATTTGAAATAAAAGACAAAAAAACACCCTCTTTCACCACTTTATTAAAATCCCCAAACACCCCTCCAGGTTCGGCGTAGTCCTCACGAGGTCCCACGACGTATCAAGCTCTGCTACATGAGGCTGACAGGAGCGGCTGTAGAACACCGCCGCTCCTGTCAGCTCCACGCAGAAACTGAAGTAAGTCGCACTGTCAGTGGAGACGTCACTCAGGTTACCCGCGGCCACAGGTGTGACGGCACCGCTGATCGCGCGGCTCACTTCAGTCACTCAGGGGATTTGCGGTCACCGTTGAGTGCTTCACCTGTGATCGCAAATGAAGCCGCGGCACACGCACAGAGTCGCGCGATCACAATGAAGTCGGGTGAAGTTCATCCGAGTTCATTCTGATTGTGCGGCTCTGTCTCGTAGCCAGCCATGCTCTTTTTGACAGTGCCGTCCCACTCGGCTCTGCTGAAAGTCTATGGGGATGCTGCAGAGCCGAGTGGGACCGCACTGTCAAAAATGTGTGTTCTGGATGCAGGAATTCTGCAGTAACATTGCGTCTCAGAACGCAGCTTTTCGGCTGCGTTCTGAGACGCACATGCAGTGACTTACACGCTGCGGAATAGAACGCAACGTGCGCACATAGCCTTAAAATGGATCCATATCTCTGTTTATGAGAGTAGCATAATATAGGGATGTGTCACTTATTAGACTGTTTGTTGTAGCTTCAATACAATCAGTATTTTACCAGCAGGAGTTTATCACTGCCTTACTAGGTCTCACACGCAGAGCAGTCATGCTAATTTGTGTAACTCCTCTCTCACCACTGATTAGCAACTTGCTGACAATTCACAGTGTATACAGGTAGCTGCCAATGAGGGATGTCGAAGTATACACAGTCCAGAAGCTCTGCTACATCCACATCAGATAAAACAAGCTCTGCAGGGAGTGTGAAATGATTATTTTCTTAAATAGGTATTTCGCATGTAAAAGTTGTATGATCAATAACAAACAATGCAAAATTGTAGTGCATGGGATGCAGTTTTGCCACATGGTACATAATTGCTTGTGTGAACACAGTCATACTGGATGAGGTGGTTTCCTGAAAAGAGGAAATTTAGCGCTATACTCACCTGAGCTGATAATATCTTCAGGGATTTCCTCTAGATCACACTCATGACCGCTGCTCCTGCTCTCGTCATCTCCATTTAGTACCTCAACTTTAATATTAGTCACGTCTTCACCCTAATTCAATATTTGGGGAAAGACAATTTTAATGACCAAGAAAACAACAACTCAATTTAAAGGGGATTATCATATAAACAAAGTACATTTTAATCAATGGATTCTGAAACCTAACAAATTTACACAATTGGATGTGTTAAAAATGTTCCTGTCCTGAGATAATCTTGTCTTTGCTTCTACTCTGTGATGGCCATGTCTGATCATACAGGGATATAGTCTGACCATATCACATCTCCTAGGCAGATGAGGAAGACAAAGTAATTATATAAACAGTACAGCATAGGATCGCGTCCAATTCTTTCTGTGAGGTAAATCCTTCCTATTCCTGTTTCTAAACATGTTTTACCTCACAGAAAGCAGCAGCTGTGATCCCGTGCTGTCCTGTCTTTATACGTTTTTGCTTCTTCCCCAGCCTAGGAGATGTGGTATGATCAGCCCATATCTCTGTACAGTCAGACACGGCCATTACACAGTACACAGCAGGGACACATATAAGATTATCTCTGTACAGGAACATTTTTTAATACATCCAATTGTGGAACTTATTATTATTCAAAGATCTATTGATTAAAATGTACTTTGTTCGTGGGACAATCACTTTAAGAGTGGAAAATTTAGCTGAAAACATGTATGAGACTCATATTGGATATATAAGTGCGAACTTGTGATAACTTAGAGCAGCAACTACACAGTAAATAGTGCGGTGCTGTTCCATTCCCCATGTGCACCTCATCCCACTTGAGCAGAAAACAACCAATCAGTGTTGGCCAACCATTGATCTGATATTGATGCACCAATGTCCAATAAAGGAAAATATTGTGTAGCCAAAAAAGATAAAAGTGTATCATTTTATAAAAAAAAAATAATAAAAATGCAAGAGAAAACAGCGAACAAAAATTAGAGGGCACCGCACAGTGGGGGAGATGCAATACATCCTGTAACAAGGGGTCACTACAAAATTTATATACATATACATACATACATATTATATATATATATATATATATATATAATATATTATATATATATATATATATATATATATATATATATAATTGCCTTATTCTGTCTGTCTGTCTGTCTTGCTCCAAAATTGTGTCCTTACGGTGACACAAAGCTGATTGGCCGCTGGGCTCGCCATGGCCCCGCCCCCCCCGCACGGATTGGCCGCTCGCCCAGGCTGCGCCCCCACACGGATTGGCCGGCCGCTCGCCCAGGCTCCGCCCCCCCACAGATTGGCCTCTCGCCCCGGCACCCTGCAGGCATTGGCAACTCGGCCACGCCCTGCCCCCCTCACGCAATGCACGCTAGCTCTGGCCCCGCCCCCCACGCATTCCCCGAACCGACACGGTCACGGAGCCACGACTACCAGGTGAGTACTGTACCCCTGGGAGCCCACATTAGTGTACGCCGCCAAACCAGCCGACACATACCCTCGCATTGCTGGGGCTGGCCGGCGTATGCTGTTGTGGGTTCCCGTGTGAGCGGGGGGCGAGATACGCTGGTAACCATGGTAGCATAGTTACCAGCGCATCAAGGTCCTGCAGCGGCGGAACATACACACACGCACACACATAACAGCACACACACACATACACACACACACACACATCAGATCACACTCACTCTCACACACACCTCACACACACATCACATCGCATCCACACATCAAGGTCCTGCAGCGGCGGAACATACACACACGCACACACATAACAGCACACACACACACATACACATCAGATCACACTCACTCTCACACACACCTCACACACACATCACATCGCATCCACATACTCACAACATCCTGGGATATCGCTTGCTTCTCGGCGGCGATACCGTGCTGTGAGCTTCCAGGACCTGCCGGAGGATCACATGGCCAGAAGCATGTGATATCTCCGGATGTTGTGAGTATGAGCGCGTATGTGCAATATCGTCAATGTGTGTATGCGTGAGTGTATGCGATCGGGTGTGTGTGAGTGTATGCGATCGGGTGTGTGTGAGTGTATGCGATCGGGGGTGTGTGTGGGTGTGTGAGTGTATGCGATCGGATCTGTGAGTGTCGGCAGAGGAGCACGGCATGCTGGAGGAGGCTGGGAGGAGAGAGGCTGATCCTGGGGAAGGCTGGGATGGGGAGGCTGAGAGAAGAGAGGCTGAGGCTGGGGTAGGCTGGGAGGAGAGAGGCTGATGCTGGGGACCGAAAAGGCTGATGCTGGGAGGAGAGAGGCTGAGGCTGGGGGAGCCTGAGGCTGGGGTAGGCTGGGAGGAGAGAGGCTGATGCTGGGAGGAGAGAGGCTGATGCTGGGAGGAGAGAGGTTGATGCTGGGAAGAGAGAGGCTGATGCTGGGAGGAGAGAGGCTGATGCTGGGAGGAGAGAGGCTGATGCTAGGAAAGGCTGAGGCTGGGGGAGGCTGAGGCTGGGGTAGGCTGGGAGGAGAGAGGCTGATGCTGGGGACAGAAAAGGCTGATGCTGGGAGGAGAGAGGCTGATGCTGGGAGGAGAGAGGCTGATGCTGGGAGGAGAGAGGCTGATGCTGGGGGAGGCTGAGGCTGGGGTAGGCTGGGAGGAGAGAGGCTGATGCTGGGATGAGAGAGGCTGATGCTGGGACAGAAAAGGCTGATGCTGGGAGGAGAGAGGCTGATGCTGGGGACAGAAAAGGCTGATGCTGGGAGGAGAGAGGCTGATGCTGGGATGAGAGAGGCTGATGCTGGGATGAGAGAGGCTGATGCTGGGATGAGAGAGGCTGATGCTGGGGACAGAGAGGCTGATGCTGGGGACAGAGAGGCTGATGCTGGGGACAGAGAGGCTGATGCTGGGGACAGAGAGGCTGATGCTGGGGACAGAGAGGCTGATGCTGGGATGAGAGAGGCTGATGCTGGGATGAGAGAGGCTGATGCTGCGGGTAGAGAGGCTGATGCTGGGAGGAGAGAGGCTGATGCTGCGGGAAGAGAGGCTGATGCTGCAGGTAGAGAGGCTGATGCTGGTGCAGCATGGGGGATGGAGCACGATGGGAGGTGCGCAGCATGGGGGATGGAGCACATTTGGGAGTGCGCAGCATGGCGGATGGAGCACGTTTGGGAGTGCGCAGCATGGCGGATGGACCACGTTTGGGAGTGCGCAGCATGGCGGATGGAGCACGTTTGGGAGTGCGCAGCATGGCGGATTAACCACGTTTGGGAGTGCGCAGCATGGCGGATGGAGCACGTTTGGGAGTACGCAGCATGGCGGATGGAACACGTTTGGGAGTGCGCAGCATGGCGGATGGAGCACGTTTGGGAGTACGCAGCATGGCGGATGGAGCACGTTTGGGAGTGCGCAGTATGGGGGATGCAGCACGATGGGGAGTGCGGAGTATGGCGGATGGAGCACGTTTGGGAGTGCGCAGCATGGCGGATGGACCACGTTTGGGAGTGCGCAGCATGGCGGATGGAGCACGTTTGGGAGTGCGCAGCATGGCGGATGGAGCACGTTTGGGAGTGCGCAGCATGGCGGATGGAGCACGTTTGGGAGTGCGCAGCATGGGAGATGGAGCACGATGGGGGGTGCTCCCCCCAACACACACACACACGCGCGCGCGCGCACTGCACAACACACCACACACACACACACTGGGAACCACAAACAACTGCCCTACACAGACACCCACACACACACAGACAACGCTGCACACACACAACACCCAACACATAAACACCGCGGCACACACAAATATACGCACATACCGCACAACACACACATTGCACAAAACATACCTCCCCCCAAAACACACCACACACACAAACCGCGCAACACACACACACAACACTACAGACACACAGCGCTCCACAAACAACGCAACACACGCAACACACATACAACACCGCTCTCACCCCCCGCCACACCCAGACAACACCCAGAACATGTACAGCGCCCTACACAAACACTTGGTAACCACACACAACAACATCTATATATATATATATATATATATATATATATATATATATATATATATATATATATATATATATATAACAAAAATCATACATGAACTACACAATACGTAAATTCTAGAATACCCGATGCGTAGAATTGGGCCACCTTCTAGTATATATATATACATACAGTTAGGTCCAGAAATATTTGGACAGTGACACAATTTTCGCGAGTTGGGCTCTGCATGCCACCACATTGGATTTGAAATGAAACCTCTACAACAGAATTCAAGTGCAGATTGTAACGTTTAATTTGAAGGTTTGAACAAAAATATCTGATAGAAATTGTAGGAATTGTACACATTTCTTTACAAACACTCCACATTTTAGGAGGTCAAAAGTAATTGGACAAATAAACCAAACCCAAACAAAATATTTTTTTTTTCAATATTTTGTTGAGAATCCTTTGGAGGCAATCACTGCCTTAAGTCTGGAACCCATGGACATCACCAAACGCTGGGTTTCCTCCTTCTTAATGCTTTGCCAGGCCTTTACAGCCGCAGCCTTCAGGTCTTGCTTGTTTGTGGGTCTTTCCGTCTTAAGTCTGGATTTGAGCAAGTGAAATGCATGCTCAATTGGGTTAAGATCTGGTGATTGACTTGGCCATTGCAGAATGTTCCACTTTTTTGCACTCATGAACTCCTGGGTGGCTTTGGCTGTATGCTTGGGGTCATTGTACATCTGTACTATGAAGCGCTGTCCGATCAACTTTGCGGCATTTGGCTGAATCTGGGCTGAAAGTATATCCCGGTACACTTCAGAATTCATCCGGCTACTCTTGTCTGCTGTTATGTCATCAATAAACACAAGTGACCCAGTGCCATTGAAAGCCATGCATGCCCATGCCATCACGTTGCCTCCACCATGTTTTACAGAGGATGTGGTGTGCCTTGGATCATGTGCTGTTCCCTTTCTTCTCCAAACTTTTTTCTTCCCATCATTCTGGTACAGGTTGATCTTTGTCTCATCTGTCCATAGAATACTTTTCCAGAACTGAGCTGGCTTCATGAGGTGTTTTTCAGCAAATTTAACTCTGGCCTTTCTATTTTTGGAATTGATGAATGGTTTGCATCTAGATGTGAACCCTTTGTATTTACTTTCATGGAGTCTTCTCTTTACTGTTGACTTAGAGACACATACACCTACTTCACTGAGAGTGTTCTGGACTTCAGTTGATGTTGTGAACGGGTTCTTCTTCACCAAAGAAAGTATGCGGCGATCATCCACCACTGTTGTCATCCGTGGACGCCCAGGCCTTTTTGAGTTCCCAAGCTCACCAGTCAATTCCTTTTTTCTCAGAATGCACCCGACTGTTGATTTTGCTACTCCAAGCATGTCTGCTATCTCTCTGATGGATTTTTTCTTTTTTTTCAGCCTCAGGATGTTCTGCTTCACCTCAATTGAGAGTTCCTTAGACCGCATGTTGTCTGGTCACAGCAATAGCTTCCAAATGCAAAACCACACACCTGTAATCAACCCCAGACCTTTTAACTACTTCATTGATTACAGGTTAACGAGGGAGACGCCTTCAGAGTTAATTGTAGCCCTTAGAGTCCCTTGTCCAATTACTTTTGGTCCCTTGAAAAAGAGGCGGCTATGCATTACAGAGCTATGATTCCTAAACCCTTTCTCCGATTTGGATGTGAAAACTCTCATATTGCAGCTGGGAGTGTGCACTTTCAGCCCATATTTTTTATATATATATATATATATATATATATATATATATATATAATTGTATTTCTGAACATGTTTTTGTAAACAGCTAAAATAAAACTTGTGTCACTGTCCAAATATTTCTGGACCTAACTGTATACATACACATATATATATATATATACATACACATATATATATATATATACATATACATATATATATATATACATACACATATTATATATATATATATATATATATATATATATATATATATATATATATATATATATATATATATATATATATATATATATATATATATATAAAAACACCCAAAGATATAGCTCTGACAAAAATGAAGACATCACTGCACATTTTTATAAAAATCAGCTCCTCTTCATGTCTGGCAGCCATTCCATTCCAGTGTCAGTTGAATTCCAACAAGAGTACAGACCGCGAAAGCGACTCTCTACTGACCGGGATGACCGTCATCTTATTTGAATGTCACTCAGCAACCTCAGGATGACATCAAGTGACCTACAAAAGGAATGGCAAATGCCAGCTGGGGTGAAGTGCACGGCATGAACAGTTCGTAATAGGCTCCTAGAGGTAGGGCTCATGTCATGTAAAGCTAGAAAAAAAGCCTTTCATCAATAAGAAGCAAAGGAGAGCCAGGATGAAGTTTGCCAAAGACCATAAGGATTGGATCATAGAGAACTGGAGTAAGGTAATTCTGATGAGTGTAATTTTCAGCTTTGCCCAACACCTAGTTGTCTAATTATTAGACGGAGACCTGGAGAGGCGTACAAGCCACAGTGTCTTGCACTCAATGTGAAATTTGGTGGAGGATCGGTGAATATATGGGGATCCTTCAGCAAGGCTGGAATTGGGCAGATTAAACTTTGCGAAGAATGTATGAATCAAGCCGCATACAAGGTTATCCTGGAAAAACAGTTGCTACCTTCTGCTCAGGCAATGTTCCCCAACTCTGAGAACTGTTTTTTCCAGTAGGACAATGCGCCATGCTACACAGCTAGATTAATCAATGTGTGGATGAAGGACCACCACATTAAAACCCCGTCATAGCCAGCCCAATCTCCAGACCTGAACCCCACTTAAAACCTCTGGAATGTTATCAAGAGGAAGATGGATAGTCACAAGCCTTCAAACACAGAAGAACTGCTTAAATGTTTGTGTCAGTAGTGGCATAAGGTCACCCAAAAGAAGTGTGAGAGACTGGTGGAAAGCATGCCAAGATGCATCAGAGCTGTTAATAAAAAATCATGGTTATTCCACAAAATATTGATTTCTGAATCTTCCTGAGTTAAAACATTATTAGTATTGTTGTTTCTAAATGATTATGAACTTGTTTTTTTTGCATTATTTGAGGTCTGAAAGCAATGCTTTTTTTTGTTATTTTGACCATTGGTATCATTAAAATTGTCAGCTCAAGACGCAAAAAATAAGCCATTACTGAGCCATAGATCCCGAAAAATGAGGACTCTACAGGTCTTGAAAAATGGCGACAGACGCGCTATTCTTTTTTTGGACAAACTTCTGATTTTTTTTTCATCCCTTAGATCAGGGGTGGGCAGTTAATTTTCTCATGGAGCCGCATGAGAAATTGGGATGGTTTTAGAGGGCCGGACTAATATAATTAACTCAGTTCTACCCAATACTGTATGTAGTATATATACTATCCCTTCATAAACAAACAGTAACTTAAACAATACAAAGATGCAATGAAAATATGGAGGTCAGTGGGGGGCATAGACATTACTGGGGCCAGTGGGGGGCATAGACATTACTGGGGCCAGTGGGGGGCATAGACATTACTGGGCCCAGTGGGGGGCATAGACATTACCGGGGCCAGTGGGGGGCATAGACATTACCGGGGCCAGTGGGGGGCATAGACATTACTGGGGCCAGTGGGGGGCATAGACATTACTGGGGTCAGTAGGGGGCATACACATTACTGGGGCCTGTGGAACATACATGCTGGCCCTGGTGGCCAGTGGAGCATACATACTGGCCCTAGTGGCCAGTGGAGCACACACACTTGCCCTGGTGGCCAGTGGAGCACACACACTTGCCCTGGTGGCCAGTGGAGCACACATACTGGCCCTGGTGGCCAGTGGAGCACACATACTGGCCCTGGTGGCCAGTGGAGCACACATACTGGCCCTGGTGGCCAGTGGAGCCCACATACTGACAGTGGTGGCCAGTGGAGCACACATACTGACAGTGGTGGCCAGTGGGGCATACATACGGACAGTGGTGGCCAGTGGGGCATACATATGGACAGTGGTGGCCAGTGGGGCATACATATGGACAGTGGTGGCCAGTGGGGCATACATACTGACAGTGGTGGCCAGTGGGGCATACATACTGACAGTGGTGGCCATTGGGGCATACATACTGACAGTGGTGGCCAGTGGAGCATACATACTGACAGTGGTGGCCAGTGGAGCATACATACTGACAGTGGTGGCCAGTGGGGCATACATACGGACAGTGGTGGCCAGTGGGGCATACATACGGACAGTGGTGGCCAGTGGGGCATACATACTGACAGTGGTGGCCAGTGGAGCATACATACTGACAGTGGTGGCCAGTGGAGCATACATACTGACAGTGGTGGCCAGTGGGGCATACATATGGACAGTGGTGGCCAGTGGGGCATACATATGGACAGTGGTGGCCAGTGGGGCATACATATGGACAGTGGTGGCCAGTGGGGCATACATATGGACAGTGGTGGCCAGTGGGGCATACATATGGACAGTGGTGGCCAGTGGGGCATACATATGGACAGTGGTGGCCAGTGGGGAATACATACTGACAGTGGTGGCAAGTGGAGCATACATACTGACAGTGGTGGCCAGTGGGGCATACATACTGACAGTCGTGGCCAGTGGAGCATACATACTGACAGTGGTGGCCAGTGGGGCATACATACTGACAGTGGTGGCCAGTGGGGCATACATACTGACAGTGGTGGCCAGTGGGGTATACATACTGACAGTGGTGGCCAGTGGGGCATACATACTGACAGTGGTGGCCAGTGGGGCATACATACTGACAGTGGTTGCCAGTGGGGCATACATACTGACAGTGGTGGCCAGTGGGGCATACCTATGGACAGTGGTGGCCAGTGGGGCATACATACTGACCGTGGTGGCCTGTGGGGCATACATACTGGCCCTGGTGGCCTATGGTGCATACATACTGACAGTGGTGGCCTGTGGGGCATACATACTGACAGTGGTGGCCAGTAGGGCATGCATACTGACATTGGTGGCCAGTGGGGCATTCATACTAGCCCTGGGGGTGCTGAGGGCTCCTCTGGCTGTTTTCTTTGAGTCCTCTGTGTGTCTGCTTCTTCTATTGCAGGCACAGGGAGGGGACCTGAGAAGACACAAGTGCTGCTCCCCCTCCTGCAGCCACTCTGTTCTCTCCCTGCTGCTACTGGTGCACTTACCTCAGTTGCAGAACTGACGTTTTTGAAGCAGCTGCTGTGGAGATGAGCCGGTCACATGTAAGGATACTGGGTAGAAGAGGCAGGCAAAGGGGGTGTGGCCAGCATCGAGAGAGCAGCAGGAGGGGACAAGGAAGGCATCAAGGAGTGTGTGTCCAGCATTGAGAGGGGGTGTGGACGACAGCAAAGGGGCGTGGCTAGCATCATAGATGCCATAGAAGGCATCCAGAGAAAGGGGGCATGACTGGCAGCAAGAGGGGGCGTGACCGACAGACTGGGGGCGTGGAGCTGCTTATCACTGCACTGCGGGATACATAGCTCCCGGCAGTGAGAGTAGGGCTGAGGCATAGATCAGGCCACGCCTCCAACTCTCAGCAAGATGGCCGGGCCGGTCACAGACAGTAGGCGGGCCGCCCCTTACCCATGTCTGCCTTAGATAAAAGTAATAGTATATATTTTTGGTATCTACAAACTCATACTGACCTGAGGCATCACACGGACACATCAGTTTTACCATATAGTGAACACTATGAATAAAACACCCCAAAAACTATTGTGTAATTGCACTCTTTTTTGCAATTTCACAGCCCTTGGTATTTGTTCCCCGTTTTCCAGTACACTATGTGGTAAAACTTATGGTTTCATTCAAAAGTAGAACTCGTCCCGCAAAAAACAAGCCCTTATATGACAAGATAGACGGAAAAAGAAACAAAGTTATGGCTCTTGGAAGAAGGGGAGGAAAAAAGTAAAATGAAAAAAGAAAAAAAAAAAACAAAAACACAGAAAATCACCTGTTGGTAAAGCTGATCAGGCGATGGCTGTATGATCTCAGCCAGGTATGTTTGACTCTGAAATGCTATGGTGTTTCAGAGAAAAACAGACTTTAAAAGCCGCCAGGACCGAGCTTGCGCTGAAGTCTAGTTAGACAGGCAAGTCCCTGGGTTTTTTCCCCACCTGCTGCCCTGGATTGACAGGTTTTTCCCTACATGTGCATATAGGGATATATCTGTCATGTATTACCTGTCAGAGCATGTATCAACTGTCAGAATACCTTTAAAAAGGGATATTCTCATCTCCAAGATCCTATCCCAATATGTAGTAGCTGTAATATTAATATTAGCACATACCTCCAATTAGAAATGTAGTATAGTTCTCCTGATATAGCCATGTAATTTATCTAATGTGCAGGGCACTGCAGCTTAGGTATACATGGTTATGACCACACATATAATCACAGTTAGATATTTAGTTAGTTGCTCGTTGTCATAGCTATCTATACCTAAGCTACAATGCCCTGCACATGAGGTAAGAGATCTGGCTATATCAGGAGAACTATACTACATTTCTAATTGGAGGCATTAGCTAATAATATTATTATTACGCCTACTACATCTTGGGATAGGATCTTGGAGATGGGAGTACCCCTTTAATAACCCTCACCAGTTATTCCAAGGATTTATTATACAACGTCCCAGCAGCGCTCACCTCTCCAGTCAGCAGCTCAATTAATTTGTTGGTGAGGTCCAGGATCTTCTCATCATTGTTCTCACGTATCAGTGAGCGAGGCGGAGGACCTGTGTTGAGGGTCTGGGTTTTGCTCTGTCCTCTTGGCACCTGAGGACAGCTTCTGGAGGTCACACACTCTCCAGATGTCTTCTTCACTACTGTGTAGTCCTGTGTATGGAGCAAGAATATGACAGAACATCACTATATACATTTCCAGAATCCCTCCAGTAATGTACTTGTGTTATTAAAAGGAAGCCCCCAACAAAACTAGTTTCCCGGGTGTGCATTCAGCAATGTGGTTAGGCATCAGTGGCATGCCTGTGCTGCTCCTTGCTACTTCAATCACTTGCTGTCTCACCTTGCTATTTTCATAAGTCTTATGCTTTGTGCGCACTGGAAAACGGAATTTTCTTAAAAAAATTCCGCAGGGTCTGAAAGATTACCGCACCCGCGGTAAAAAAACGCGGCAAACAGCATGCGGTTTGCCGCAGTTTTACCGCAGTATTGCTCGCGGTATTGCCGCGTGCGGGTTGGTACATGTGTTTTATTGTATTCAATGCAATAAAGCACATTGAAAAAAAAAAATTATTTCCTTCTGAGATAAATAGCAGACAGATAAATAGATAAATATACAGATAGAAGAATAGATAGAGGGATAGATAGATATAGGACAGATCGCTGCATTTCTCCCGAGCGGTAGTGAGTTCACATTACCGGCCGTGAGAAATGACCTGTGGTTACCTCTGCTGTCTCGCTGCGAGGCTGCATTCAGCGCTGTGTGTCAGTCGCAGCTGGTTGCAAGAATCGCAGAACGTGGATTACGCCGGAGCTGTGTGTTTCGGGGGGGTTAATAAAAGGGTGAACGAGGAGGCTTATTTGTGTTTTATTTAAAATAAAGGATTTTTCGGTGTCTGTGTTTTTTCACTTTACTTATGGGTTGATCATGTCAGCTGTCACATAGACGCTGCCATGATCAAGCCTGGACTTAGTAGCGGCGATCCGCCACCATTAACTCCTTATTACCCTTACTGCCACCGCATCACGGCAGCAGGAAGAGCCGGGGACACTCCGGTACTGCCGCATAATAGATGCAACAGTGCCGAGGCAGCTGCGGCTGATATTCTCGGCTGCGGGAGGTGGGAGGGAGGCGGGGGACATTAACCCTGCCCCTCTCCCTCCCCAGCCTGAGAATACCGGGCCGCCGCTGTGTGTTTACCTCGGCTGGACGGTAAAAATACAGCGGAGCCCACGTGTTTTTTTTTTTTTCTATATTTCCGTTAGCTTTCTATGTGTATTCTATATGTCTGTGTGTGAGTGTGATGTGTGTGTGTTCTATGTCTGTGTGTGAGTGCGATGTCTGTGTTCTATGTCTGTGATGTGTGTGTGTTTTTACTCTCTGCTCTGCTTCCTCTTCCTGTAATGACATCACTTCCCTGCGGGATTTCACGATTACATGGCAGTCAATGGAGTGAAATCCCGCAGCGACGTGCGGAAAAGAATTGACATGCAATTGTTTTTGCTGCGGGAATCCCGCAGCAAAACATGCAGCTGTCAAAATCCGCATAGTGCGCACAGCATTTTTTTTCCCATAGGTTTTGCTGGTGAATCACTGCAGAGATGTTATGATGTTATTTACTGCAGTGAAACATGCAGCAAAACCGCAGGCAATCCGCGGGAAAAAAACGGTAAGTGCGCACAGGGCCTTACCAAGGATTTGGAGAAGAAGGGAATTTTGTTACTTACCGTAAATTCCTTTTCTTCTAGCTCCTATTGGGAGACCCAGACGATTGGGTGTATAGCACTGCCTCCGGAGGCCACACAAAGCAATTACACTAAAAAGTGTAAGGCCCCTCCCCTTCTGGCTATACACCCCCAGTGGGATCACTGGCTCACCAGTTTTAGTGCAAAAGCAAGAAGGAGGAAAGCCAATAACTGGTTTAAACAAATTCACTCCGAAGTAACGTCGGAGAACTGAAAACCATTCAACATGAACAACATGTGTACCCGAAAAACAACCAGAAATCCCGAAGGACAACAGGGCGGGTGCTGGGTCTCCCAATAGGAGCTAGAAGAAAAGGAATTTACGGTAAGTAACAAAATTCCCTTCTTCTTCGGCGCTCCATTGGGAGACCCAGACGATTGGGACGTCCAAAAGCTGTCCCTGGGTGGGTAAAGAAATACCTCATGTTAGAGCTGCAAAGACAGCCCTCCCCTACGGGGAGGCAACTGCCGCCTGCAGGACTCTTCTACCTAGGCTGGCGTCCGCCGAAGCATAGGTATGCACCGGATAATGTTTGGTGAAAGTGTGCAGACTCGACCAGGTAGCTGCCTGGCACACCTGTTGAGCCGTAGCCTGGTGTCGTAATGCCCAGGACGCACCCACGGCTCTGGTAGAATGGGCCTTCAGCCCTGATGGAACCGGAAGCCCAGCAGAACTGTAGGCTTCAAGAATTGGTTCTTTGATCCATCGAGCCAGGGTGGCTTTGGAAGCCTGCGACCCTTTGCGCTTACCAGCGACAAGGACAAAGAGTGCATCCGAGCGGCGCAGGGGCGCCGTGCGGGAAATGTAGATTCTGAGTGCTCTCACCAGATCCAACAAATGTAAATCCTTTTCATACCGATGAACTGCATGCGGATAAAAGGAAGGCAAGGAGATATCCTGATTAAGATGAAAAGAGGATACCACCTTAGGGAGAAACTCCTGAATGGGGCGCAGCACTACCTTGTCCTGGTGGAACACCAGGAAAGGAGCCTTGGATGACAGCGCCGCTAGTTCGGACACTCTCCGAAGAGACGTGACCGCTACCAGAAAGGCCACTTTCTGTGAGAGTCGAGAAAGTGACACATCCCTCAGAGGCTCGAAGGGCGGCTTCTGTAGAGCAACAAGGACCTTGTTTAGATCCCACGGATCTAACGGCCGCCTGTACGGAGGTACGATATGACAAACCCCCTGCAGGAACGTGCGCACCTGAGAAAGTCGTGCTAGCCGCTTCTGAAAAAACACGGATAGTGCCGAGACTTGCCCTTTAAGGGAGCCGAGCGACAAGCCCTTTTCCAACCCAGATTGCAGGAAGGAAAGAAAGACCGGTAACGCGAATGGCCAGGGAGATACTCCTTGTGCAGAGCACCAGGATAAGAAAATCTTCCACGTTCTGTGGTAGATCTTAGCAGAAGTGGACTTCCTAGCCTGTCTCATGGTGGCCACGACCCCTTGGGATAATCCTGAAGACGCTAGGATCCAGGACTCAATGGCCACACAGTCAGGTTCAGGGCCGCAGAATTCCGATGGAAAAACGGCCCTTGGGACAGTAAGTCTGGACGGTCTGGTAGTGCCCACGGTTGGCCGACCGTGAGATGCCACAGATCCGGGTACCACGACCTCCTCGGCCAGTCTGGGGCGACGAGTATGACGCGGCCGCAATCGGATCTGATCTTGCGTAACACTCTGGGCAAGAGTGCCAGAGGTGGAAACACATAAGGGAGCCGGAACTGCGACCAATCTTGCACTAAGGCGTCTGCCGCCAGAGCTCTTTGATCGCGAGACCGCGCTATGAAGGTCGGTACCTTGTTGTTGTGCCGAGACGCCATTAGGTCGACGTCCGGCACCCCCCAGCGGCGGCAGATTTCTTGAAACACATCCGGGTGAAGGGACCATTCCCCTGCGTCCATGCCCTGGCGACTGAGGAAGTCTGCTTCCCAGTTTTCTACGCCCGGGATGTGAACTGCTGATATGGTGGATGCTCTTTCCTCTACCCACATCAGAATCCGCCTGACTTCCCGGAAGGCTTGCCGACTGCGTGTCCCTCCTTGGTGGTTGATGTATGCCACCGCTGTGGAGTTGTCCGACTGAATTCGGATCTGCTTGCCTTCCAGCCACTGCTGGAAGGCCAATAGGGCAAGATACACTGCCCTGATCTCCAGAACATTGATCTGAAGGGTGGACTCCTGCTGAGTCCACGTCCCTTGAGCCCTGTGGTGGAGAAACACTGCTCCCCACCCTGACAGACTCGCGTCTGTCGTGACCACTGCCCAGGATGGGGGCAGGAATGATCTTCCCTGCGATAATGAGGTGGGAAGAAGCCACCATAGCAGAGAGTCCTTGGCCGTCTGAGAAAGGGAGACTTTCCTGTCTAGGGAATTTGTCTTCCCGTCCCATTGGCGGAGAATGTCCCATTGAAGAGGACGCAGATGAAACTGCGCGAACGGGACTGCCTCCATTGCTGCCACCATCTTCCCTAGGAAGTGCATGAGGCGCCTTAAGGTGTGCGACTGACCCTGAAGGAGAGACTGCACCCCTGTCTGTAGAGACCGCTGCTTGTCCAGCGGAAGCTTCACTATCGCTGAGAGAGTATGAAACTCCATGCCAAGATACGTTAGTGATTGAGTCGGTGCCAGGTTTGACTTTGAAAGGTTGATGATCCACCCGAAAGTCTGGAGAGTCTCCAGCGCAACATTCAGGCTGTGTTGGCATGCCTCTTGAGAGGGTGCTTTGACAAGTAGATCGTCCAAGTAAGGGATCACCGAGTGTCCCTGAGAATGCAAGACTGCTACCACTGCCGCCATGACCTTGGTGAAAACCCGTGGGGCTGTCGCCAGACCAAATGGCAGAGCTACGAACTGGAGATGGTCGTCTCCTATCACGAAACGTAGAAAACGTTGGTGCTCTGTAGCAATCGGCACGTGGAGATAAGCATCTTTGATGTCTATTGATGCAAGGAAATCTCCTTGAGACATTGAGGCAATGACAGAGCGGAGGGATTCCATCCGGAACCGCCTGGCGTTCACATGCTTGTTGAGCAACTTTAGGTCCAGAACAGGACGGAACGAGCCGTCCTTTTTTGGAACCACGAAGAGATTGGAGTAAAAACCTTGCCCTTGTTCCTGCAGAGGAACAGGGATCACTACTCCTTCTGCTTTTAGTGAGCACACCGCCTGCAGAAGGGCATCTGCTCGGTCGGGATGTGGGGAGGTTCTGAAGAACCGAGGCGGAGGACGAGAACTGAATTCTATCCTGTACCCGTGAGACAAAATGTCTGCTACCCACCGGTCTTTGACCTGTGGCAGCCAAATGTCGCAAAAGCGGGAGAGCCTGCCACCGACCGAGGATGCGGAGGGCTGAGGCCGAAAGTCATGAGGCAGCCGCCTTGGAAGCGGTTCCTCCGGTTGCTTTCTTGGGGCGTGACTGAGCCCGCCAGGAATCTGAGCTCCTATGCTCCTTCTGAGTCCCTTTGGACGAGGAGAATTGGGTCTTGCTGGAGCCTCGAAAGGACCGAAACCTCGACTGCCACTTCCTCTGTTGAGGTTTGCTTGACCTGGGCTGGGGTAAGGAGGAGTCCTTACCCTTGGATTGCTTAATGATTTCAGCCAATTGTTCACCAAACAGTCTATCCACAGATAGCGGCAAGCTGGTTAAACATTTTTTGGAAGCAGAATCTGCTTTCCATTCCTTTAACCACAAGGCTCTGCGCAAGACAACAGAGTTGGCAGACGCAATTGAGGTACGGCTTGTAGAGTCCAGGACAGCGTTGATAGCGTAAGTCGCAAACGCCGACATTTGCGAGGTTAGGGACGCTACTCGCGGCACTGCTGGACCTATGAAAGAGTCCACCTGTGCCAGGCCAGCTGAAATAGCTTGGAGTGCCCACACGGCCGCGAATGCTGGAGCAAACGACGCGCCAATAGCTTCATAGACAGACTTTAACCAAAGGTCCATCTGTCTGTCATTGGCATCTTTAAGTGAAGCCCCATCTTCCACTGCAACTATGGATCTAGCTGCAAGCCTGGAAATTGGGGGATCCACCTTTGGACACTGGGTCCAGCGTTTGACCACGTCAGGGGGAAAGGGATAACGTGTATCTTTAAGACGTTTCGAGAAACGCTTATCTGGGTAGGCATGGTGTTTCTGGACTGATTCTCTGAAGTCAGCGTGGTCCAGAAAAGTACTCAGTTTAGGCTTGGGATACCTGAAATGGAACTTCTCCTGCTGTGCAGCTGCCTCCTCTGCAGAAGGGGCAGGGGGAGAAATTTCCAATAGACTATTGATGGCCGCTATAAGGTCATTTACCACGGCGTCACCATCAGGAGTATCCAGATTGAGAGCGGTTTCAGGATTAGACTCCTGATCACCCTCCTCTGTCTCATCATGTAGAGACTCCTCTCGCTGAGACCCTGATCCGCGTGAAGACGTGGGGGGTCTCTCCCAGCGAGCACGCTTAGGCTGCCTGGGACTGTCATCTGAATCAGAGCCGTCAGGCTGAGATGCCTGGGACCCCCTTGAAGCACTGATTAACTCCAACTGAGGGGGACCGGGGAACATTGCCACAGCAGTGTCCATGGACTGAGTAACTGGCCTGGCCTGCAAGGTCTCTAGGATTTTTGTCATAGTGACAGACATCCTGTCAGCAAAAACAGCAAACTCTGTCCCCGTCACCGGGACAGGGTTCACCGGCGACTCTGCCTGGGCCACTACCACCACAGGCTCCGGCTGACGAAGTGGCACAGGGACCGAACATTGCACACAATGGGGGTCATTGTAACCTGCCGGTAGATTAGCCCCACAAGCGGCACAAACAGCTTTCACAGCCTGTGTCTTGGCACCCTTGCGTTTTGCAGATGACATGTTGTCGTCTCCTCAGAGCAATAGGGGTATACAGCCAAGAAGCGACCTTATAGTGCAATATATATAGATCTATCTGGTACAGGAAAAAGTACACCAAATAACACTGTGGCACTAGTGGGGCCAGCACGAATGTGCTGCTTACCGCCCGCTTAACGCGGGTGTGTGGTCGCCAGAAATCCCTTGTCTGGGTCTCCCAGAGCCTGTGTCCGTTCCCCAGCCAGACTGCATGCAGGAATGGCTGCCGGCGTCTCTGTGGAGGGGGGGCGGGCCCTGGGTGTGCTCAGACAAAAAGCGGGAAACCTGCGTCCCACTGTGCCCAGTGAGAGGGCTGGAGCATGTAAATAAGGCTCCAGCCCTCGGCGCTGATGATTGCACAACGCCTGTCCCCTTCCCTGAGTGACAGGGAGGGGGCGGGAACGAAGCGGAGCTAGGCCGCAAAAGCCGGGGACTAGATTTATAAGCGCCGCCGTCGTAAAAGCACGGTCGGCGCTAAGTCCCCGGCGCACTACAAGTCCCAGCCGCGCCTCCGCTCCCGGAGCGGCCGGCGCGGTAGTTCCCAACACATAAAGTCACTCAGCTAAGCTGCAGTGACTCAAACCCCAGCGCGCAGCGCTACTGTCCCCGGCGCACTAGCACACCCAGCAAGTCTGGAGCGTGCGCGGCCAGTCCATAGGGGGACACAGAGTACCTAAATGTTGCAGGGCCTTGTCCCTGAACGGTACCCCGGCTCCTTATCCAGCAGGTTCAATGGGTCTGTGGACGGAGCCCGGCCTCAGGACTTGGAGGCCGGTGAGATCCCACTTCCTCAGAGCCCCTTAGGGGGATGGGGAAGGAAAACAGCATGTGGGCTCCCGCCTCCGTACCCGCAATGGGTACCTCAACCTTACAAACCGCAAGTGGGGTGAGAAGGGAGCATGCTGGGGGCCCTATATGGGCTCTCTTTTCTTCCATCCGATATAGTCAGCAGCTGCTGCTGACTAAACAGTGGAGCTATGCGTGGATGTCTGACCTCCTTCGCACAAAGCAGAAAACTGGTGAGCCAGTGATCCCACTGGGGGTGTATAGCCAGAAGGGGAGGGGCCTTACACTTTTTAGTGTAATTGCTTTGTGTGGCCTCCGGAGGCAGTGCTATACACCCAATCGTCTGGGTCTCCCAATGGAGCGCCGAAGAAAGGCTTTTTTTTATCTTGAGTAAAAAGGAGATAAGTATGTCACCGACACACAAACCAAAACTTACTGCATAGACTTTCCTACATAAAGTATCCATGGGGGACCACCAATGTACAGGCAAGTCCCACAGGCCAATGATTAGCCAAATGTCCCCCAAGCAATGCACATTTACCATCTATTTAAAAGGGAACCTGTTACTAGATTGATGCTGCCTGAACCAAGCGCATGAATAAGATCCTGGTTGTGCAACTGCAGCTAGGTATGTATCAATCGGTAATTCAGAGAAAACATAGGCCCGGAATCATTAAATCTGGTGTTTACTGGCCTGTCTTACTGAGAGCAGAGCTGGAGTCAGATGGACCTTATTCCTTAAAGCGAATCTGTCAGCAGGTTTTTGCTATATAATCTGAGAGCAGCTTAATATAGGGCAAAATACCCTGTCTTCAGGATGTGTCACTTACTGGGCTGCTTGGTGTAGTTTTCATGGAACACCTGTTTTGTCTGATGTAGCAGAGCTAAGACCTCTGGGCTGTGTATTACCCCACCCACACCCCTGACTAGCAGCTTCTTGTGTATATAGTTAGCAAGCTGTTAATCTCTGGTGGGGGCGGGGTTACACAGATCAGTCTGACTGAGCTGCAGGTGAGATGTAGTCAAGCAGTGATAATCTCCTGCTGAGAAAATACTGATTGTATTGAAATTATGACATCGCTGTAATCAGGCTCTCATGCCATATATCATGCTTAAAGGGAATCTGTCAGCGGTTTTTGCTATGTAATCTGAAGACAGCATGCTGCAAGGGTTAAAAGAGAGAATTCATGGATACCTGTCTTGTCAAAGTCCAATCTGTTGTTTATTTGCTATGTTTGTTTAAGCAGCAGGACTTCTCATTGTTTGTGCTACAATGTCACATGCACAGCAGTCTGGAAAGCCGCAGCCACTGATTGACACCTCACAGTCAATGTACAATCTCCATAGAAAGCCTGGTGTGGCGTGCACAGCTCTCTCAGCTCTGCTGTATGGCTACATCTAAAAATTCTGATTGTCTCAGAACAGCTGCACCTAGTAATCTAAGTGATACATTGTTGGACTCAGGATGTCTTTGCCTACATTATGCTGCTCTCAGATGAGGTCGTAAAAACCAGCTGACAGATTCCCTTTAAGTAGCAAAAACCTGCTGACAGATTCGTATTCCTTCCTAAAGCGCTGTGGACTTAATAGTGCTATATAAATGAATAAAATTATTATTATTATTATTATTATTATTATTAAATCAAGCGCATCTTATATTTAGGGCTTGGTTTTTTGTGTGTGGGGGTGGGGCTTAAAGGGGTGGTCCAAAATTAACATTTATTATAATTCTAAATGTCTGTCTGTTTAATGCAACAATCTAATCTTATTTCTAATATACTTTAATTAAAAAGTCGCTATCATTGCCTCACTATGCTATCTAACTGCTTTACTTTCTCTTTCACCTACTTCCTGTTTGATGACATTTTGTTTGAGAACCCCAGTGCATGCTGGGATACTCAAATGACTTTGCTGAGCTTTGCTCTGGCTGTTAATAGGGTTAATGAAGACAGTGTATGAGAGCTGACCAAGGCTCTGGCAGACACCAAGTCCTGATCCCCCACCCCTGACTGCTCCCAGCATGGCTCACCTCTCCAGTCAGCAGGTAGATGATCTCCAGGGTCAGGTTTAATACCCTGTCAGCTAATTCTTTTCTGTCCTTGTCCATCCTCAGTTGGTCAGACAGAAAGAGGACCACTGCCTCATGGGAGACTTCAGCAGGACAAGTCTTACTGAAGAGACAAAGGTAGATATATCATATTAGCCGCAATATTCTGACTCACATGCATTGATCAGCCATAATATGACCGGTGAAGTAAACATGGAATATCTTGAGACAACGAAAGAGTTGGATATATTGGGCAGCCTTAAAATTTATTTAAAAAAAAAGCCTGAAAAAGGAGCTTGTGTGAAGACCTGAGTGACTTTGATAAAGGCCAAGACGAGGGTGTCAGGGCATCTCGGTTGTCTGGGGTGGGGGAGGTATGCAGTAAGTTAGTACCTACCAAATGAAGTCAAGGAAAGACAGAATCGTGGCCACTCAAGGATTATGGGATGTGAAGGTTGTCCTATCCATATTCGCTATTGAGGCACAAATTGCGGATATGGGCATATCAAAAGCACATTTAATGGGGTCATGAACATTAGCACACAATAGAGTAATGGAAGAAGATGGCCTGATCTGATCAATCACACTGCTCCATGCTTTAGGCAGCAATGGGTGTAGCAGACATGCCATTATACACCTCTTTCCTTAACTACTACTGTATAATAATAAAAATACCAGCTCCTATAAGCCAAAAAGTGCTAACATTATATAAAGATAAAAATACGACTAAAGTGCACATAAATAATACCGCCATAAACAAATAATGCCAGTAGGTAATTGTAGTCCCCAACAGAAACCGCCATATACTGTAGACACAAATTTTGCAGCCAAATACAGCATGTAAAATCTATGCAAACAAACTAATCTAATCAGCTTCCATGAGAAGGCAAGTTCCAGGTTGGACTAAGGGTACCTTCACACTTAGCGATGCAGCAGCGATCCGACCAGCGATCTGACCTGGTCAGGATCGCTGCTGCATCGCTACATGGTCGCTGGTGAGCTGTCAAACAGGCAGATCTCACCAGCGACCAGTGAACAGCCCCCAGCCAGCAGCGACGTGCAAGCGACGCTGCGCTTGCACGGAGCCGCCGTCTGGAAGCTGCGGAGACTGGTAACTAAGGTAAACATCGGGTATGGTTACCCGATGTTTACATTAGTTACCAGCGCACACCGCTTAGCTGTGTGTGCAGGGAGCAGGGAGCCGCGCACACTGAGCGCTGGCTCCTTGCTCTCCTAGCTACAGTACACATCGGGTTAATTAACCCGATGTGTAATGCAGCTACATGTGCAGAGAGCAGGGAGCCGCGCACACTGCTTAGCGCTGGCTCCTTGCTCTCCTAGCTGCTGTACACATCGGGTTAATTAACCCGATGTGTACAGCAGCTACATGTGCAGAGAGCCGGAGCCGGCAGCACAGGCAGCGTGAGAGCTGCAGAGGCTGGTAACTAAGGTAAATATCGGGTAACCACCTTGGTTACCCGATGTTTACCCTGGTTACAAGCTTACCTCAGCTGTCAGACGCCGGCTCCTGCTCCCTGCTCGCTTCATTTGTCGCTCTCTCGCTGTCACACACAGCGATCTGTGTGTCACAGTGGGAGAGCGCCTTTGAAGAAAACGAACCAGGGCTGTGTGTAACGAGCAGCGATCTCGCAGCAGGGGCCAGATCGCTGCTCAGTGTCACACACAGCGAGATCGCTAATGAGGTCACTGCTGCGTCACAAAAAGCGTGACTCAGCAGCGATCTCGGCAGTGAGCTCGCTGTGTGTGAAGCACCCCTAAGGTGGTTGTTATCTATCTGGACTTTTCAAAGTTGTTTAATACAGTGCTACATAAAATAAAAGGTTGATAAATAAAATGAGAGCAATAGGACTTGGAGAAAATATGTGTAACTGGGTTAGCAACTGGCTCATTGAGGGATAAGTATTGGGCCCTCTTCTTTTTGACATATTAACCCCTTAACGACCGCGGGCCGTAAAATTACGTCCTTGCGGTCATAACATTACTGCCCGCGGTCTGCCGGCGGCAGCATGCTGCGATCGGCACAGATCTCAGCTGATTTTCACAGCTGAGATGTGTGCCTGCTAGGCACGAGCAGAATCGTTATCTGCTCGTGCTGTTTAACCCCTTATATGGCGCTGTCAATATGTGACAGCGCCATTATAAGCGCGATCGCGGTACAGTTTTACTTACCGCCCGATACCGGAAGTCACGTGACACGATCACGTGACTTCCGATAGTTGTCATGGTAGCACAGGGTCATGTGATGACTCCTGTACCACACCTGACTTGCTTTCACTTTCGCTGTGCCAGCGGCACAGCAAAAGAGAAAGAGAGCGTATCTGCTGTTTACAGCCTTGTAGCTGTGATCAGCAGATACTGCAGAGCGATCGGAATGCTGATCGCAATAGCCCCCTAGGGGGACTAGTAAAATTTAAAAAAAAAGTTAAAAAAAAAGTTTAAAAAAAATTTAAAAAAAAAACAAAAAAACCTAAAAGTTGAAATCACCCCCCATTCACCCCATTGAAAATTAAAGGGTTAAAAAAATAACAAATATACACACATTTGGTATCGCCGCGTTCAGAAACGCCCGATCTATCAAAATATAAAATCAATTAATCTGATCAGTATACGGCGTAGCGGCAAAAAAATTCCAAATGCCAAAACGACTTTTTTTTGTCGCCACAACTTTTGCGCAAAATACAATAAGAGGCGATCAAAACGTAGCATCTGCGCAAAAATAGTACCGTTAAAAACGTTCAGCTCGAGACGCAAAAAATAAGCCGTCACTGAGCCATAGATCCCGAAAAATGAGAACGTTACGGGTCACGGAATATGGCGTAAAACGTGCGCCACTTTTTTCGGACAAACTTCCGATTTTTTTTTAACCCCTTATATAAAAGTAAACCTATACATGTTTGGTGTCTACGAACTCGCACTGACCTGAGGCATCACACCGACACATCAGTTTTACCATATAGTGAACACAGTGAATAAAATATCTCAAAAGCCATAGTGCTATCGCACTTTTTTTGCAATTTTTCTGCATTTGGAATTTTTTTGCCGTTTTCCAGTACACTATATGGTAAAACTGATGGTTTCATTTAAAAGTACAGCTCGTTCCGCAAAAAATGAGCCCTCACATGACCATACTGACCGAAAAATAAAAAAAAGTTACGTCTCTCAGAAAAAGAATGGCGAAAAAAAAACGGAAAGCAAAAAAATCGGCCGGTCGTGAAGGGGTTAATTAAATGGAATCTGCTACCACTTTGACCTTTTTAAACTGTTAATATGGGCAGACAGGTTATAGAATGCTGGAAAAAGCCATACTTGTCCGCCTCATATCAGATGCCTTCTCGTGGATAAATCATCTTTTATCAATTTATGTAAATGAACTCTTCCTGGCTATGGGGCGGATGCTGCCTGGAAGATAACTCCGCCTACAGAGCTCATTTTAAATAAAAGGGGCGTTTCTAGTGTGAGACAAGTAACTGACACAGATCACCAGAAACAAACTTTGGCCCCATGCGCACGCTGCGTTTTTTGGTGCAGTTTGTTCCCCAAAACTGCATGCCTTTCCTTCTCTCAGCAAAGTCTATGAGAAATCAGAAATGCTGAGTGCACATTGCTTTTTTTGCCTGCAGTTTGGGGTTGACTAAAATCTGCAGCATATCAATTCTTTGTGTGTTTTTGTTCAACTTTTTTTTTAGCCCTTCCAGCCCTTGGTTTCACTAAAAAAAATGCTTGAGACAAAAACATGGCAAAAAACGCATGTGGATTTTTGTTGCATTTTCTGGCACAAAGTGTGTATTTCTGCCAGAAGGTGCAATTTTGTTGTTAACAAATAAACTGCAGCGTGCGGACACAGCCTTTGACTTCTGGCAAATACAATTTTTGCAGCTCACTGAGCTCTGCTTTAATGAAACAATGTTGCAACACTGTCTGCCTGTGAGATGTAGGCTGAAGCTGAGAGGAACCTGCAGAAGTGTCAGTTATAATCACATACAGCTCTGCAGTCAAAGCAGAAAGTGGCCATCACACATCACACTGGTAACGCCCCTTTTATTTAAAGCAATCTATGGAGTTATCTTCCAGGCAGCATCCGCCCCATAGCCTGGAAGAGCTCATTTACATAAAGTGATAAAAGATGGTATTCCACAACAAGACATCTGATATGAGACATGGGACACACTTAGGCCGGCTTTGCACACTACGACATCGCAGGTACGATGTCGGTGGGGTCAAATCGAAAGTGACGCACATCCGGCGTCATAGTCATGCGTCATAGTGTGTAAAACCTTTTTGATACGATGAACGAGCGCAAAAGCGTCGTTATCGTATCATCGGTGTAGGGTCCGACATTTCCATAATGCCGGTGCAGCGACAGGTACAATGTTGTTCCTCGTTCCTGCGGCAGCACACATCGCTGTGTATGAAGCCGCAGGAGCGAGGAACATCTCCTACCTGCGTCCCGGCTGCTATGAGAAGGAAGGAGGTGGGCGGGATGTTTACATCCTGCTCATCTCCGCCCCTCCGTTGCTATTGGCCGCCTGCCGTGTGACGTCGCTGTGACGCCACACGGCCCACCCCCTTAGGAAGGAGGCGGATCGCCGGCCAGAGCGACGTCGCAGGGCAGGTGAGTGCATGTGAAGCTGGCGTAGCGATAATGTTCGCTACGGCAGCAATCACAAGATATCGCACGTACGACGGGGGCGGGGACTATCGCACTCGACATCGCAGCATCGACATGCGATGTCGTAATGTGCAAAGCCGGCCTTAGAATACTGTGTACAATTTTGGGCTCCAATGTACAGCTCTGGCAAAAATGAAGAGCCACTTCCAAATTTCAGTTTTTCTGATTTTTCTCTTTATAGGTATATTTTTGAGTAAAATGTAAATTGTTCTTTTATTCTATAAACTACTGACAACGGCTCCGAATTTCCAAGCAATACATTTTGTATTTATTTTCTGAAAATGAGAAATGCTCAAAATAAGAAAAAATGCCTTGCTTTCAGACCTCAAATAATGCAAAGAAAACAAGTTCATCATCATTTAGAAACAACAACAATACTAATGTTTTCCCTCTGGAAGAGTTCAGAAGTCAATGTTTTGTGAAATAACCATGATTTTGCACCATGCCACACAGCTAGGTCAATCAATGTGTGGATGAAGGACCACCACATCAAACCCTGTCATGGCCAGCCCAATCTCCAGACCTGAACCCCATTGAAAACCTCTGGAATGTAATTAAGAGGTAGAAGGATTGTCACAAGCCATCAAACAAAGAAGAACTTCTTACATTTTGCACCAGGAGTGGCATAAGGTCACCCAAAAGTAGTGTGAAAGACTGGTGGAAAGCATGCCAAGACGCATGAAAGCTGTGATTAAAAATCATGGTTATTCCACAAAATATTGATTTCTGAACTCTTTCTGAGGTAAAACATTAGTGTTGTTGTTTATAAATGATTAATACCTTGTTTTCCTTGCATTATTTGAGGTCTGAAAGCAATGCATTTTTTTGTTATTTTGATCATTTTTCATTTTCAGAAAATAAATACAAGATCTATTGCTTGGAAATTCGGAGCTGTTGTCAGTAGTTTATAGAATAAAAGAACAATTTACATTTTACTCAAAATAGACCTATAAAGAGAAAAATCAGAAAAACTGACAATTTGGAAGTGGTCTCTTAATTTTTGCCAGAGCTGTATATAACGGGAATGGGTTATCCGCAGTACCAGGGTTATTAAACTTGGGTTTAATCAGTGTTGTAAAAATTAAAACTTAGCGGCGATCTTATTTTGTTACAATGTACAAATATATGACAGAACCGTTTACAGATCTTTCCAATGATATTTTACACCTAGGCTTGCAACAGTAACAAGGCGCATCTTTTACAGTCAGAGGAAAGGCGGCTAATCATAAGCATAGAAGCGGATTCTTTACTGTAAGAGCAGTGAGACTATAGAATCCGGCCACATGATGTTATAAAGCACCATTGCAGAGATGTGTTATCTTTTTATTGCACCGCTGGAGTGGTGCTTAATATGTAAGTCCCCAGTCGGAAGTCACGGGCACATTGGCTATATGAGGTCTTGTTTCACAAGAGGAGTTGACGTTTTTATTGGTACCATTTATGAAGAAAGTAAGAGGCTGATTTTATACAGGTTTTCTGGACACAGAATGAACAAGAAAAACAGGAATTCAGGAATTGGTTTTAGTTTTTAATGCTATTTACTCTGAGGTAAAAGTGATAAGTCGAGGTGATGGAGAAGACTCAGTGATTGGCTGCAGTGGTGATGTGCACTATAATAGGGAAGTCACGCTGCCCCAGACTTTGGTGACATCACGACCATAGTGCACATCACCGCTACAGCAAAACATAAGCTGAGCCGCTCTGCTGATGGAGAAGACTCAGTGATTGGCTGCAGTGGTGACGTGCACTACAGTAGGGAAGTCACGACTGCGCCAGTCTTTGGTGACATCACGACCATAGTGCACATCACCGCTACAGCCAATCATAAGCTCATGCTCCATGCTGATGGAGAAAGCTCAGTGATTGGCTACAGCCAGAAAACACAGATTGAAGCAATGGCTGAATCCTGGGAGAGTAACATCTGCGTTTGATATTTTACAGTTATAAGGCTACTAGCTGTAGTACCCGTCTCTCTTCCAGTCTCTGTCTGTCTCTGCTTGTATATTTCTGTCTGTCTGTCTCTTTCTGTCTGTGTGTCTGTCTTTCTGTTTCTCTGTCTCTTTCCCTGTCTGTCTCTATCCATGTGTGTCTGTCTGTCTGTCTGCCTCTCTCTGTGTCTGTCTCGTTCTCCGTCTCGTTCTCCGTCTCGTTCTCCGTCTCGTTCTCCGTCTCGTTCTCCGTCTCGTTCTCCGTCTCGTTCTCCGTCTCGTTCTCCGTCTCGTTCTCCGTCTCGTTCTCCGTCTCGTTCTCCGTCTCGTTCTCCGTCTCGTTCCCCGTCTCGTTCCCCGTCTCGTTCCCCGTCTCGTTCCCCGTCTCGTTCCCCGTCTCGTTCCCCGTCTCGTTCCCCGTCTCGTTCCCCGTCTCGTTCCCCGTCTCGTTCCCCGTCTCGTTCCCCGTCTCGTTCCCCGTCTCGTTCCCCGTCTCGTTCCCCGTCTCGTTCCCCGTCTCGTTCCCCGTCTCGTTCCCCGTCTCGTTCCCCGTCTCGTTCCCCGTCTCGTTCCCCGTCTCTTTCCCCGTCTCTTTCCCCGTCTCTTTCCCCGTCTCTTTCCCCGTCTCTTTCCCCGTCTCTTTCCCCGTCTCTTTCCCCGTCTCTTTCCCCGTCTCTTTGCCCAGTCTCTTTGCCCAGTCTCTTTGCCCAGTCTATTCTCCTGTCGCCCAGTCTATTCTCCTGTCGCCCAGTCTATTCTCCTGTCGCCCAGTCTATTCTCCTGTCGCCCAGTCTATTCTCCTGTCGCCCAGTCTATTCTCCTGTCGCCCAGTCTATTCTCCTGTCGCCCAGTCTATTCTCCTGTCGCCCAGTCTATTCTCCTGTCGCCCAGTCTATTCTCCTGTCGCCCAGTCTATTCTCCTGTCGCCCAGTCTATTCTCCTGTCGCCCAGTCTATTCTCCTGTCGCCCAGTCTATTCTCCTGTCGCCCAGTCTATTCTCCTGTCGCCCAGTCTATTCTCCTGTCGCCCAGTCTATTCTCCTGTCGCCCAGTCTATTCTCCTGTCGCCCAGTCTATTCTCCTGTCGCCCAGTCTATTCTCCTGTCGCCCTGTCTATTCTCCTGTCGCCCTGTCTATTCTCCTGTCGCCCTGTCTATTCTCCTGTCGCCCTGTCTATTCTCCTGTCGCCCTGTCTATTCTCCTGTCGCCCTGTCTATTCTCCTGTCGCCCTGTCTATTCTCCTGTCGCCCTGTCTATTCTCCTGTCGCCCTGTCTATTCTCCTGTCGCCCTGTCTATTCTCCTGTCGCCCTGTCTATTCTCCTGTCGCCCTGTCTATTCTCCTGTCGCCCTGTCTATTCTCCTGTCGCCCTGTCTATTCTCCTGTCGCCCTGTCTATTCTCCTGTCGCCCTGTCTATTCTCCTGTCGCCCTGTCTATTCTCCTGTCGCCCTGTCTATTCTCCTGTCGCCCTGTCTATTCTCCTGTCGCCCTGTCTATTCTCCTGTCGCCCTGTCTATTCTCCTGTCGCCCTGTCTATTCTCCTGTCGCCCTGTCTATTCTCCTGTCGCCCTGTCTATTCTCCTGTCGCCCTGTCTATTCTCCTGTCGCCCTGTCTATTCTCCTGTCGCCCTGTCTATTCTCCTGTCGCCCTGTCTATTCTCCTGTCGCCCTGTCTATTCTCCTGTCGCCCTGTCTATTCTCCTGTCGCCCTGTCTATTCTCCTGTCGCCCTGTCTATTCTCCTGTCGCCCTGTCTCTTCTCCTGTCGCCCTGTCTCTTCTCCTGTCGCCCTGTCTCTTCTCCTGTCTCTTTTCCTGTCTCCCTGTCTCTTTTCCTGTCTCCCTGTCTCTTTTCCTGTCGCCCTGTCTCTTTTCCTGTCGCCCTGTCTCTTTTCCTGTCGCCCTGTCTCTTTTCCTGTCGCCCTGTCTCTTTTCCTGTCGCCCTGTCTCTTTTCCTGTCGCCCTGTCTCTTTTCCTGTCGCCCTGTCTCTTTTCCTGTCGCCCTGTCTCTTTTCCTGTCGCCCTGTCTCTTTTCCTGTCGCCCTGTCTCTTTTCCTGTCGCCCTGTCTCTTTTCCTGTCGCCCTGTCTCTTTTCCTGTCGCCCTGTCTCTTTTCCTGTCGCCCTGTCTCTTTTCCTGTCGCCCTGTCTCTTTTCCTGTCGCCCTGTCTCTTTTCCTGTCGCCCTGTCTCTTTTCCTGTCGCCCTGTCTCTTTTCCTGTCGCCCTGTCTCTTTTCCTGTCGCCCTGTCTCTTTTCCTGTCGCCCTGTCTCTTTTCCCGGCCATGTCTCTTTTCCCGGCCATGTCTCTTTTCCCGGCCCTGTCTCTTTTCCCGGCCCTGTCTCTTTTCCCGGCCCTGTCTCTTTTCCCGGCCCTGTCTCTTTCTCTGTCTCTAAAAAGAGGTTCCTGTGCTGAGATAATCTTATATACGTAACCCTGCTATGTACTGTGTAATGACAGTGGCTGACCGTAGAAACATGGTCTGATCATACCACATCAACTGGGCAGGGGAGGACACAAAAAAAAAAGGAGTATAAAGACAGGACAGCATGGGGTCGTATCTGATTCTTTTTGTGAGGTAAAACATTTCCCTGCCTGTTTTTTAAAAAAATGTTTTACCTCCAAGAAAGAATCATTTGTGATCCCAGCTATCCTATCTGTATACTCTCTTTTATGTTTCCTCCCCAGCCCAGGAGCTGTGGTATGATCAAATCATGTCCCTGTACGGTCAGACAGCCATTACACAGTATATAGCAGGGGGACATATATAAGATTATCTCAGCGCAGGAACATTGTTTTTAATTACATCCAATTTTGATATGTATTATTATTCCAAAATCTATTGATTAAAATCAACTTTGTGTGATAAGGAGTTTTATTACAACAGATCTGTATAACTTAACCAGAGAATACATAGTATATGATCAGTGGGCTACTTTTCCACAGTTTTTAGTGGGCTTTTGACACTGTATTTTCATCAAAAAGGCAGCCTTTATACAAATCTCCTGCCCACTGTGCTTTTTATTCAGCATTATCTGACCTGTGGTGTGTGTTTCTAATTCACAACGTGTCAATTTCTCCTGTGCGTACGCTGAGTTTTATGTGCAGGTTTTCCCCATAGACTTGCATTAGATGCAGAAAATCCGCAGGTATAAATCACACATGCATTTTAGGCCTTGTGTGCACTAGACGGAATTTCCTGTGGATTTCCTGCGGTTTTGCTGCATGTTTCGCTGCAGAAAATGTTCATAACATCTCTGCAGTGATTCACCAGCAAATCCTATCCGGATTTTGACAGCTGCATGTTTTGCTGCAGGATTCCCGCAGCAAAAACAATTGCATGTCACTTCTTTTCCGCAGGTAGCTGCGGGACTGGCTACCGGAGGAATCTCCAGTAATGCCAGGCCTGGATTCAGTTACATGCACTGAACTCCGGAGCTGTCACCTGAGCTCCTGAGTGCAGCCTAGACTAAACTGCGTGCACCGAGTGATTGTTTCCCCGTTGATTTCAGTTTAGTTCAGGCCGGACTGATCTCCGGAGCTCAGGTGACAGCTGTAGAGAGGCCGGGCTGCACTCTGGAGCTGTCACCTGAGCTCTGGAGATCAGCCTGGCCTGAACTAAACGGCAATTGCCGGGGAATCAATCACTCGGCGCTCGCAGTTTAGACTAGGCTGCAATCGCCGGGGAATCAATCACTCGGCGCTCGCAGTTTAGTCTAGGCTGCAATCGCCGGGGAATCAATCACTCGGCGCTCGCAGTTTAGTCTAGGCTGCAATCGCCGGGGAATCAATCACTCGGCGCTCGCAGTTTAGTCTAGGCTGCAATCGCCGGGGAATCAATCACTCGGCGCTCGCAGTTTAGTCTAGGCTGCAATCGCCGGGGAATCAATCACTCGGCGCTCGCAGTTTAGTCTAGGCTGCAATCGCCGGGGAATCAATCACTCGGCGCTCGCAGTTTAGACTAGGCTGCAATCGCCGGGGAATCAATCAATCACTCGGCGCTCGCAGTTTAGACTAGGCTAAAATCGCCGGGGAATCAATCACTCGGCGCTCGCAGTTTAGTCTAGGCTGCACTCCGGAGCTCAAGTGGGAGCTCCGGAGTTCAGTGCAGGTAACCGCGGCCAGGCCTGGTATTTCTGGAGATTCCTCCAGTAGCCAGTCCGTCGTTGGCTGCGGCATATCCGCACGAAATCCGCAGCAAAACGCAACAAGCCGCATGCGCATTTGGATGCGGATTTCAGTGCGGTATTTTCCTGCAGGTGCGGAAATCTTAATGAGCCTCCGGAATCTTCTTAAGAAAATTCCTTTTTCTAGTGCGCACAGGGGCTTAGTGAGTTTCCGAAACAGAAGCGCATCAGAAACTCACGTAATCTGCTCCTCAGTAAATGAACAAAGTTTTGTCAAAGCCAAATACCAGGATGTATCAAAAACAAAGCATAGTAAAAAATGCAAGTAACTCAATCTACATAATAGGGGCAGAGATTCTGCAACATCAAAACCTCACCGAAAGCTCATGGCGGGAACAGAGCCTGAGGCTGGAGTCACACTTGCCATTGACTCGCGCGAGTCTCACATCACAGCGGGTGATGTGATACGAGAATCGCAGGAGTCACGCGCGTGTCAGTCCAAGTGTGACTCCAGCCTAGATCACACTCCCACCCCCTTTCCTCATAACTACACATATTCATGTATAGGCAGAAAGGGCAGATTATATATGTGGGGGTGGGGTAATGTTATGCCTGAGAGTGTGCACAGAGGAACTGCAACATATTTGAGTGGATGATCTGACCTCTTTAAATAGATTAAAGGCAAGACATGCCACATGTAGCAAATACATGAGGTATCCAGTATAGTGAGGGCAATGGAGCCACCCTGTGTATAGGTGTGGGCAGAGGCATCTTTAGTGTTGGGGTAGAGACATTATACTGTATATGGCTGATGATGCAGCAGCCCTATTCTTAGGGGGACCGTGGCTGATGACAGCACACATTAGTATAATGAGGGCAATGGAGCCACCCTGTGTGTAGGTATGGGGTGCGGGCACACGAGGCATATTGTATATAGTGTTGGATATAGGGCAAAGGAGACTTTATATATGGGTATTGTGGCTGCTGACAACAGCGACATTAATATCATGGGGCAATGAAGCCTGTGTGTAGGTGTGGGATGTGGACACTCGAGGCATCTTGTATATAGTGTTGGATATAGGGCAGAGGAGACGTTATATATGTCTAATGATGCAGCGGTCCTACTCTCAGGGGTACCATGGCGGATGACAGCACACATTAGTATAATGAGGGCGATGGAGCCACCGTGTGTGTAGGTGTAGGATGCGGGCACACGAGGCATCTTGTATATAGTGTTGGATATAGGGCAGAGGAGACGTTATATATGGGTGATGATGCAGCGGTCCTACTCTCAGGGGTACCATGGCGGATGACAGCACACATTAGTATAATGAGGGCGATGGAGCCACCGTGTGTGTAGGTGTAGGATGCGGGCACACGAGGCATCTTGTATATAGTGTTGGATATAGGTCAGAGGAGACGTTATATATGGGTGATGATGCAGCGGTCCTACTCTCAGGGGTACCATAGCTGGTGACAGCAGAGACATTGTATCATGGGGGACCCTGTGTGTAGGTATGGGGTGCGGGCACGCGTGGCATCTTATATATAGTGTTGGATATAGGGCAGAGGAGATATTATATATGGCTGCTGATGCAGCGTCCCTACTTTCTGGGGTACCATAGCTGATGACAGCAGAGACATTAGTATCATGGGGGAATGGAGACACCCTGTGTGTAGGTATAGGGTGCGGGCACGCGAGGCATCTTATATATAGTGTTGGGGTAGAGGAGACGTTATATATGGCTGATGATGCAGCGGTCCTACTGGCAGGAGGACCATGGCGGATGACATCCAGTATACAGGAGGCTGTGGAGACATTCTGCATAGGAGTGGGGGACATAGCAACACCCGTCCTGCCTTCTTGCCTGTGTGGGCTTCAGGGCAGACATTCTGTGCCAGACCAGAACTACCGTAGCGCAGCCACTAGGGGCAGCGGTGGTTCCGGGCACCCGTGGCGGCTCCACAGACACTGCGCAGTGCGGGAGGACACGGGGTGTTCTGGGGATTTCTATGGAGCGGCAGCCTCTCACAAGCACCAGCACACCGGTCACACACACTGAGCACTCACTGAGCCGCCGGAAATCATCCGTCCGTCTGCTCTATTCTTCCCCGAGTCGCATTTCTCCCTAGAACCCACGTGACCTTGCCAGTCTGACAAGTCGCTAGAGATGTTGCTATGACCACCGTACTGCTGACGGGATGGCCGCCATTGTTTTGTAGCCCTGTAGTATGTGCGGCAGCCATTTTGGAGGCTCCTGGGGTCTCAGTTACTTTGCTAGTAGGAAACCTCAGAACCAATACTCTTTACAAATACAATAAAATGACCACAATATTCCCCCATGAGGGCCCCAACTCCCCCCCCCCCTGACCCCAGCATGATAACTGCTCACAGACTAAATTCCAGTCAGAAAAAACTAATGTGCTCATCAAGTTCTGCCAAAAAGATGACTTATTTCTAATACAAAGCATGAAAATGCATATACACTAGATGGAGCTATTATACAGAAGCACATTTATACATGTCCATACACTTATTGTAACTGGACAACGCACTCAAGAAAACATCTGTATGTGCAGAGCGGACATTAAGCTTTGTCAAAGGACGCCGGACTGTCTGAAATGCGGAGCGTATTCATCACCACTCATCGTCTACTGCCACAGCAAATCATTTATTATGGAATCGGTTAGGACTTTGTCACATTTTTCACTGCTAGTTTGGTCATGGATTTTAATGTCACAATAAAGATATAAAGCTCTGTTGCGCCTCATCTCTGGCCTCAGCCGCCACAGGCCAAATCTAGTATATAAAGGTGTGTGTGCGTGTGTGGGTGTGTGTGGGTGTGTCCCCGCTAAAGGAATCCGCACCGACGCATTTACAATCACAAAATTTTGCACAGACGCCTCATGTGACTCAGGGAATGTCACTAAGTTTTGAAGGGAAAATGTAACCCTGCGCTTTACAGTTATTCTACAAAAATCCTCCACTAAAAAGTCAATGGAGCTGCAAGTCAAAGGTTATTAATAGGAGCTGTGAGTGGTTGCTATAGGAACAAAATAAACTGTTAGTATAAGAAGCTTATGAGTGAGATAATAAGATGTCGGTGGGAAGATGAATAGAGAGAGACAGACATAGGCACAGACAGGGAAAGAGGAAGGAAAAATAGACAGACAGAAACAGACAGGGAAAGAGACAAACAGCAAAAGAGACAGTGAGGCAGACAGACAGGGAAAGAGACAGAGACGATGAAAGAGACAGAAGGTGAAAGAGACACACGAGGAAAGAAATAGGCAGGGAAAGAGACTGACAGACACAGAGATAGAGAGAGACAGACAGAGACTGATACAGAGACAGAGATAGACACAGACAGACACGGACAGAGAGACAGACAGAGACAGACAGACGGGGAGACAGACAGAGACAGACAAGGAGACAGACAGACAGTGACAGACGGGGAGACAGACTGGGAGAGACAGACAGACTGGGAGAGACAAACAGAGACAGGCAGAGACTGGGAGAGACAAACAGAGACAGCCAGAGACTGGGAGAGACAAACAGAGACAGCCAGAGACTGGGAGAGACAAACAGAGACAGGCAGAGACTGGGAGAGACAAACAGAGACAGGCAGATACTGGGAGAGAGACAGAGACAGTTACTATCCCAAGCAACGCCCGGGTACTACAGCTAGTATGATAAGGAAAAGTCTCTAGCGTCCGCTCTTCTAAAATCAATTTTATTCCAAAATTCTTTTAAAAAGATGTACAATCACTGGTGCATGAAGGATAAAAACAAATTCATGATACAAGCATCCCCGGGATGCCTGAAATCTGTGTACACACAGACATCTTTCGGACATGCGTCCTTCCTTGATGTCCTTCCACAGACTTCAGGCATCCGGGGGATGCTTGTGTCATGAATTTGTTTTTATCCTTCATGCACCAGTGATTGTACATCTTTTTAAAAGAATTTTGGAATAAAATTGATTTTAGAAGAGCGGACGCTGGAGAATTTTCCTTATATTACTTGTGCTGGAGTCACACTGAATCCATGATGGCTACTCTTCTAATATTACTGGTGAACTGACTTAAACCCATTTTTTTCTTTGTACAGCTAGTATGTGTTATATATTGCTACACCATGATCAGACTGCATATTGCCACCGAATAATACCTCATACAAAAGACAAATACCGCCACACCATGACCAGACAACATATTACCACCACATAGTGACGGAATAGTGCCATATATAAGGAACAAATAACACCACACCCTGATCAGATCCCATATTACCACCACATATTGACTGAATAATACCACATACAAGGGAGAAATACTGCCACACCATGACCAGACCACATAATGACTGAATAATATCACATAGACCACAGTTCAAAAGTTTAGGGTCACTTAGATATTTCCTTATTTTTGAAAGGAAAGCACTTTTTTTTTTTTTCTTCAATGAAGCTAATATTAAATTAAACAGAAATACACTCTATACATTGTTAATGTGGTAAATGACTGTTCTAGCTGCAAACGTCTATTTTTAATGCAATATCTACATAGCTGTATAGAGGCCCATTTCTAACAACCACCACTCCAGTGTTCTAATGGTACATTGTGTTTGCTAACTGTGTTAGAAGGCTAATAGATGTTAAGAAATCCCTTGAAAACCCTTGTATAAGTATGTTAGCACAATTCTGCTGATTAAAGAAGCTATAAAACTGACCTTCTTTTGAGCTAATTGAGAATCTGGAGCAATACATTTGTTGGTTCCACTAAACTCTCAAAATGGCCAGAAAAAAAAAAAGAGAACTTTCATGTGAAACTTGACAGTCTCCTCTTGTTCTTAGAAATTAAGGATATTACATGCGAGAAATTGCCAAGAAACTGAAGATTTCCTAAAATTGTGTGTACTACTCCCTTCAGAGGAGAGCACAAACAGGCTCTAACCAAAGTAGAAAAAGAAGTGGGAGGCCCCGCTGCACAACTGAGCAACAAGACAAGTACATTAAGCTGGCTTTACACGCAACGACATCACTAACGAGATGTCGTTGAGGTCACGGAATTCGTGACGCACAACCGGCCTCGTTAGCGACGTCATTGCGTGTGAAACGCACGAACGACCGTTAACGTTCAAATTTGCTCACCTAATCGTTGATCGTTGACCGGTCTTTCTAATCCCGATTATCGTTGCTGTTGCAGGACGCAGATTGTTCATCGTTCCTGCGGCAGCACAGATCGCTATATGTGACACCGCAGGAACGAGGAACATTACCGTCCCTGCGACCGCCCGCAATGAGGAAGGAAGGAGGTGGGTGGGATGTTACGGCCACTAATCTCCGCCTCTCCGCTTCTATTGGGCGGCCACTTAATGACGCCGCTGTGACGCCGCACGAATCGCCCCCTTAGAAAGGAGGCGGTTCGCCAGCCTCAGTGACGTTGTTAGGCAAGTAAGTCCATGTGACGGCTCCTAACGATATTGTGCGCCACGGGCAGCGATTTACCCATGGCGCACAACCGATGGGGGCGGGTGCTTTCACCAGCGACATCGCTAGTGATGTCGCTGTGTCTAAAGCCGCTTTAGAGTCTGTAGTTTGAGAAATTGAGGCCTCACAGGTCCTCAACTGGCAGCTTCATTAAATAGTACCCGCAAAGCGCCAGTGTCAACGTCTACAGTGAAGAGGCGACTCTGGGATGCTGGCCTTCAGGGAAGAGTGGCAAAGAAAAAGCCATATCTGAGACTGGCTAATAAAAGGAAAAGATTAATATGGGCAAAAGAACACACACATTGGACAGAGGAAGATTGGAAAAAGTATTATGGACAGACAAATCGAAGCTTGAGGTGTTTGGATCACACAGAAGAATATTTGTGAGACGCAGAACTACTGAAAAGATGCTGGAAGAGTGCCTGACACAATCTGTCAAGCATGGTGGAGGTACTGTGATGGTCTGGGTTTGCTTTGGTGCTGGTAAGGTGGGAGATTTTTTACAAGGTAAAAGGGATTTTAAATAAGGAAGGCTATCACTCCATTTTGCAACGCCATGCCATACCCTGTGGACAGCGCTTGATTGGAGCCAATTTCATCCTACAACAGGACAATGATCCAAAGCACACCTCCAAATTATGCATGAACTATTTAGGGAAGAAGCAGGCAGCTGGTATTCTATCTGTAATGGACTGGCCAGCCCAGTCACCAGATCCCAACCCTATTGAGCTGTTGTGGGAGCAGCTTGACCGTATGGTACGCAAAAAGTGCCCATCAAGCCAATCCAACTTGTGGGAGGGGCTTCTGGAAGCATGGAGTGAAATATCTCCAGATTACCTCAGCAAATTAACAGCTAGAATGCCAAAGGTCTGCAAAGCTGAAATTGCTGCAAAGGGAGCATTCTTTGAGGAAAGCAAAGTTTGAAGGCGAAAATTATTATTTCAAGTAAAAAAATCATTATTTCTAACCTAGTCAATGTCTGGACTAGATTTTCTATTCATTATGCAACTCATTTGATAAATGTATGATTTTTCATGGAAAAAAACAAAATTGTCTGGGTGACCCCAAACTTTAAACTGTAGTGTACAAGGCACAAATAACGGTGTATAAGTAATACAGAGATCACTGGTGACATTATACACAGGAGCTCTGTATATAGTGTACAGGTAATACAGTGATCACCGGTGACATACACAGGAGCTCTGTCTACAGTGTCAGTGTACAGATAATACAGTGATCACATGTGACATTATACACAGTTGCTACTTATATAGTCTCCAAGTAATACAGTGATCACCGGGACATTCTACACAGGAGCTGTGTACAGTGGGGGAAATAATTATTTGATCCCATGCTGATTTTGTAAGTTTGCCCACTGACAAAGACATGAACAGTCTAAAATTTTAAGGGTAGGTTAATTTTAACAGTGAGGGATAGAATATAAAAAATAAAATCTAGAAAATTAAATTGTATAAATTATATACATTTCTTTGCATTTTGCAGAGAGAAATAAGTATTTGATCCCCTACCAACCATTAAGAAATCTGACTCCTTCAGACACTTAGACGCTCCTAATCAACTCGTTACCTGCATTAATGACAGCTGTCTTACATTGTCTCCTGTATAAAAGACTCCTGTTCACAGACTCAATCAGTCAGACTCTAACCTCTACAACATGGACAAGACCAAAGAGCTTTCTAAGGATGCCAGGGACAAGATTATAGACCTGCACAAGGCTGGAATGGGCTACAAAACCATAAGTAAGACGCTGGGTGAAAAGGAGACAACTGTTTTTGCAATAGTAAGAAAATGGAAGAAATACAAAATAAGTGTCAATCGACATCGATCTGGGACACCATGTAAAATCTCACCTGATGTGGTATCCAGGATCATGAGGAAGGTGAGAGGTCAGCCTAAAACTACACCGGTGGAACTTGTTAATGATCTCAAGGCACCTGGGACCACCGTCATTAAGAAAACCATTGGTAACACATTACGCTGTAATAGCTTAAAATCCTGAAACCAGCAAAGTACACTGACCAGTGATGTCAGTAGTTTAAGACATTCATCTTTGTTTTTCCTCTTCATCCGGTGTAGACTGCTATAAAGTCCACCAGCCAGAACTAGTGTCTGTAGAAAATAACGCAGTCATTTATAGCTGATTGTTTTTGGGGCACATTACCCATTTTTTTCCCCCTGACATCTGCACTGTGCCAGATAATGAAAAAAGCGACATAGTGCTGCCCTTCACTGTAACAGGACCTCTTTTTTTTTCCTTCATGGAAAAAAAAAGATCCTCATAAGTAAAATACAGTATATTACAGCAGTAAAAATGTCCCCTAATTGGCCTATACCGTAATTATGTCCCCCACTTACCAACATAAATTATGTTCCTCGTTCTAGCCGACATAAAGTAATTATGTCACCCATCCTGGCTTCTTCCTGTAATAATGTTGCCCATCCTATAATAATTTCCTCTGTTCTGGCCCTTTTCAATAATAATGTCGCTCATCTTGGGTCCTTATGTGACATAGAAGCCAAGGATGGGTGATATATGGACCCAGGATGGGTGACACAAGGGCACAGGATGGGTGATATAAAGGCAGTGGATGAGGGACATAAGGGCTGGGGATGGGTAACATGAGAGTCCAGGATGAGTGTCATAAGGGTCCAGGATGGGCGACATACAGTATATAACTCGTCCTGTGCCTTTATGTCACCCATGGTCCCCTTTATCCCCCATCCTGGGCCTGTATGTGTCACATTTTGGGCCCATATCTTCCTCATCCTAGGCCCCTATGTTCCCTATCCTGGGACCATATCTTCCTCATCCTGGTCCCCTCTGCAAAAAACACACACACACACACACACACACACACACACACAAAAGATTCTTTATACGCACGGTTCTTCTTCTATCTTCTTGCTCCATTGGAAGAGGTCAGCAGCCGATGGCTCACACACCAGCGAAATTCGTCACTGCCATGTGCTGGCGACATGCATGCCAACAATCGCTGTTAGGTCAGCCGTCATTTTACCTACTGTAGTGCAGGAAGCCGGTGGCCTTCCGTACCACAATACAACTGAATGTGCGCCTGAGGACACACATTTAGAACCAGATCAGGTCACTGCTTTTCGCTAGTTCAGGTAACCAGCGATAAATGTAACAATCAATTTCCGTGAACTGTAGAGAACTAGCTGAATCCGACACCTGCATGTACCCCTTTATCTCTGTGATCTCTATATCTTTGGATATCTGAAACACCTATACCATACCTCCCAACTTTTGAAGACCAAAAGAAGGGACAAATTATGTGGTGGGCTACATTTTGACCACACCACTAGCTACACCCATTTACTATTTCTTTCTACCCTGGCAGGAGGAGATGTCAGAGGGTCGGTGGCAGTAAGGGACATTCAGCAGATGTCAAGGACTGCAGGGTATAAACCCAAATCCAGGACTGTCCTGCTGTATCCAGTATGGTTGGAACTAAAGAAGAGCAGATCGACTCACGAGACTCCGGTCCAGGTCAGTGGTACCTGGCAGCTTGGCAGGAGGTTGTAAATATCTTAACTTCTGGCATCCCCAGCCGGCTTTTCATTAGCCAGGACTGGCGAGATGTCTTCTGTAGATCACGCTCATCACTAGTTGGGACCTTTGCGTTTATTGTTTGTTCATTCATTGTTGTAGTAGTCAGAACTATCTCATTTTACATAAGCCTTGCTATATGCCATGTTGCTTTTTTGTGTCAAACAGTGTTCACATATTGCATAAATTCAGTGTTTTTTGTTTTCTCGCAGAGTCTGCACCAAACTACACAATAACAATTTTCTCTGATTATTGCATTTAAGGCTGCATTTTTTATGTCTTTTCCATATTATTTAATGAGCTTTTGGTGCAGATGTGAATCCACAGTTTTTTTTTAAAGTACAGCAAAGCTTTAATGCTTCACTTAAAAAAAAGTATCTGCACACACAGTATGATGCCAAGGGCACATTCCCCCACACACAGTATAATGCATCCACACACTGTACCTCACCCACACGCAATATGATGCATCCACTGTACGTTACCTGCATGTTTCCTCACACACAGTATAATGCCCTCAAGTGCACATTCCCCCCACATACAGTATAATGTATCCACACACTGTACCTCACCCACACGCAATATGATGCATCCACTGTACGTTACCTGCATGTTCCCTCACACACAGTATAATGCCCTCAAGTGCACATTCCCCCCACATACAGTATAATGTATCCATACACTGTGCCTCACCCACACGCAATATGATGCATCCACACACTGTACATAATCTGTATGTTCCCCCACACACACAGTATGATGCCCCCAAGTGCACATTCCTCCACACACAGACGCATCCACACACTGTGCCTTACCCACACGCAATATGCTGCATCCACACACTATACGTTACCTGCGTGTTCCCCCACACACAGTAGGATGCCCCCAAGGGCACATCCCCCCACACACAGTATAATGCATCCACACACTGTGCCTCACCCACACGCAATATGATGCATCCACACACTGTACGTTACCTGCGTGTTCCCCCACACACATTATGATGCCCCCAAGTGCACATTCCCCCCACATACAGTATAATGCATCCACACACTGTGCCTCACCCACATGCAATATGCTGCATCCACACACTATACGTTACCTGCGTGTTCGCCCACACACAATATGATGCATCCACACACTGTACGTTACCTGCGTGTTCACCCACACACATTATGATGCCCCCAAGTGCACATCCCCCCCACACACAGTATAATGCATCCAAACACTGTGCCTCACCCACACGCAATATGATGCATCCACTGTACGTTACCTGCAAGTTCCCTCACACACAGTATGATGCCCTCAAGTGCACATTCCCCACACACACAGTATAATGCATCCACACACTGTGCCTCACCCACAAACAATATGATGCATCCACACACTGTACATTATCTGTATGGTCCCACACACACACAGTATGATGCCCCCAAGTGCACATTCCCCCCACATACAGTATAATGCATCCACACACTGTGCCTCACCCACACGCAATATGCTGCATCCACACACTATACGTTACCTGCGTGTTCCCCCACACACAATATGATGCATCCACACACTGTACGTTACCTGCGTGTTCACCCACACACATTATGATGCCCCCAAGTGCACATCCCCCCCACACACAGTATAATGCATCCAAACACTGTGCCTCACCCACACGCAATATGATGCATCCACTGTACGTTACCTGCAAGTTCCCTCACACACAGTATGATGCCCTCAAGTGCACATTCCCCACACACACAGTATAATGCATCCACACACTGTGCCTCACCCACATGCAATATGCTGCATCTACACACTATACGTTACCTGCGTGTTCGCCCACACACACAATATGATGCATCCACACACTGTACGTTACCTGCATGTTCCCTCACACACAGTATGATGCCCCCAAGTGCACATTCCTCCACACACAGACGCATCCACACACTGTGCCTTACCCACACGCAATATGCTGCATCCACACACTATACGTTACCTGCGTGTTCCCCCCCCACACAGTAGGATGCCCCCAAGGGCACATCCCCCCACACACACAGTATAATGCATCCACACACTGTGCCTCACCCACATGCAATATGCTGCATCCACACACTATACGTTACCTGCGTGTTCGCCCACACACAATATGATGCATCCACACACTGTACGTTACCTGCGTGTTCCCCCACACACAGTATGATGCCCCCAAGGGCACATCCCCCCCCCACACAGTATAATGCATCCATACACTGTGCCTCACCCACACGCAATATGATGCATCCACTGTACGTTACCTGCATGTTCCCTCACAGACAGTATGATGCCCTCAAGTGTACATTCCCCCCACACACAGCGCCTCACCCACACGCAATATGATGCATCCACTGTACCTGTACGTTACCTGCATGTTCCCTCACACACACACATTATGATGCCCCCAAGTGCACATTCCCCACACACAGTATAATGCATCCACACACTGTGCCTCACCCACACGCAATATGATGCATCCACTGTACGTTACCTGCATGTTCCCTCACACACACATTATGATGCCCCCAAGTGCACATTCCCCACACACAGTATAATGCATCCACACACTGTGCCTCACCCACACGCAATATGATGCATCCACTGTACGTTACCTGCATGTTCCCTCAAACACAGTATGATGTCCTCAAGTGCACATTCCCCCCACACACAGTATAATGCATCCACACACTGTGCCTCACCCACACGCAATATGATGCATCCACTGTACCTGTACATTACCTGCATGTTCCCTCACACACACGGTATGATGCCCTCAAGTGCACATTCCCCCCACACACAGTATAATGCATCAACACGCAATATGATGCATCCACTGTACGTTACCTGCATGTTCCCTCACACACAGTATGATGTCCTCAAGTGCACATTCCCCCCACACACAGTATAATGCATCCACACACTGTACATTATCTGTATCTTCCCGCACACACAGTATGATGCCCCCAAGTGCACATTCCTCCACACAGACGCATCCACACACTGTGCCTCACCCACACGCAATATGCTGCATTGCAATCACACACTATACGTTACCTGCATGTTCCCCCACACACAGTATGATGCCCCCAAGAGCACATCCCCCCACACACAGTATAATGCATCCACACACTGTGCCTCACCCACATGCAATATGCTGCATCCACACACTATACGTTACCTGCGTGTTCGCCCACACACAATATGATGCATCCACACACTGTACGTTACCTGCGTGTTCCCCCACACACAGCATGATGCCCCCAAGGGCACATCCCCCCACACACAGTATAATACATCCACACACTGTGCCTCACCCACACGCAATATGATGCATCCACACACTGTACGTTACCTGCATGTTCCCCCACACACATTATGATGCCCCCAAGTGCACATTCCTCCACACAATATGATGCTCTCAGTGTCTCCTGCATACAGTATTATGCCCCCACATACACTTTGATGCCCCCAGTACACACCCCATACAGTATGCTGACCCCACACAAGCATCCCATTTGCTCGTTTCTTGCTTCTCTGCTGCCAGTCAATTGACCTGAAAATGTCATGTGACCTGAAGGCCCTTGCAGGGCTTTAAAGTGGTTGTCTGGGGCTTTAATATTGATGAACTATCGTTAAGATAGGTCATCAACATCTGAGTGGTGGAGATTGAACTGTCCCTGTGTGCTGACAAAGTCCCTCTAAATGGGTTGTCTGGGCATCTAATATTATTGACCTAGCTTTATGATAGCTTAGTGAACAAAGATGGTGGGTAGGTAACAGGTGGCAGTAGGCAAGTAATGTTCATTTTGACAAGCAGACTAAGTTATAGGGCAACTTATATGTGAAACTGGTAAACTCCATTTACCATACAATCACCTGAGATATATAGTAAACCACACTAGTGTAGCGCAGAGTATATACTGGACCGTGGAAGAAAAAAAAAAGACAGGCATCCGGCAGGACCCTAATAGTATAGAGATGGCGGACAGCCCTGGCTGCTTTCATTAGGACTCAGGCTGCCATGGAAATTCAATGACACCCTGACGTTGCATCACTAACATACAGGTGTATAAAGATGGTGCCTTCTACCTCCATAAATAATGCCACGGTCAGAATTGTCCAAACGATTCATGGGGTTTAATGACAGACATATTCTGTTCTTCTGATCCCAGACTTTAGGCTGTTATTAAACAATATAGCACCCGCATCAGCATTCACAGTACACATGTATAACACATATAGGTACTAGAAGTCAAGAATGAAAAATAAGTAAGTTTAAAAATAAAATAATAAGGTTTGAGCCTTAGGCTATGTGTGCACTTTGCGTCGTCCTACTTGCAGTTCCAAACGCATCCTCTGGCAGTAATAGATTTTGGCCAAAGTTGCTTTTGACCACAAAATAGCGCTAAAAACGCATGCGTATTTACCGCGTTTTAGGTGCGTTTTTAGTGCTTTTTACATACTTTTCAATAGCGTTTTGAACATAAAGACACTGCTAAATAAAGTTTAAACAATCAAACAATGAAAAAAGAAAAAAAAAGGGCCTAAAACATAATTTATGCAAATATAAAATAGTTATATTTCATATAATTATAGCGGTTTTTAACTATTTAGCGGTAAAATAGCAATAAATTTATATTTTTTATTAATTTGTCGGACTATGTGTGTGTGTAAAGGGACATATCAAATCTTTATTTTGATGTCCAAAAAGCATGTTTTCTGCACCTAAAAAGCATGTAAAATGCTGGAATTTTGATTTTGCTTGTGTTTTCACATTTCTCATTGACTTCTATGTTATCAAAACGCTGCAGAAATGGCAAAAACAATTGACATGCTGCTTCTTTGAACGCATGTTTTTTGCCACAGTTTATGCAAATTAAACGCAGCGTCTTAAAACGCAAAGAGCGGACGGAAAATCATCCATTTTCCATAGACTATTATGGAAGATCAAAACGCATGCGTTTTGGCATGAAAACGCTGCTGCTCGAAACGCAGGTGGAAACAGCCTGAAGCCTACCTACAGTTAGGTCCAGGAAGCTTTGGACAGTGACTGAATCTCCATCATTTGGCCTCTGCATGCCACTATTTTTTAATTAAAATGAAACAAGAGATGCAATTGAAATGTAAATTCAATTACAGGGGTTGAACAAAAATATAATGTGCAACATTTAGGAATTGCAAAAAGGCAAATTTACTTTACCATAAAACTTTCATTGTTAAGACTTTGCCTGAAGTCTGGGAGCCATGGCCATCACCAAACACTGTTTCCTCCTTAGTGAGGCTTTGAGGCCTTTACTGCAGCTGATTTCAGTTGTTGCTTGTTTGTGGGTCTTTTGGGCAAAAGTTCTGTCTTAAGCCTGTGAAATATATGCTCTATAGCACTGGTTCCCAAAGTTTCTTACCATGAGAGTCACATTCAACTAGAAGAGATGGTTCCGAGCCACAGTCAGCACCACAAATTAATTTCCCTTCTCTCAACTGTTTTTTTTTTTTTAGCTCTGCTCCAATATTATTTTTATGTATATGTTCAAAAGGTTTAAAATACAGGTGGCGGTGCTTGATAAACTGGTGAAATAATACCTCTCTAGATCAGGGGACTTAAACACTCAGGCTGCTTTTTGTAGTCCGCTGGCACGTGAACCCCCTGACTATCACGACCAGCGCAGGGCCTCCGCCGTCAGTGCATTATTTCAGTTGAATAAATTGCCAGCGCCGTGCAGAGAACCTCTGCACAACTATAACAATGGTAGCAGTTGGTCAATCAGAGACCAGCAGTTGACCGTGTATGATGTCAGCTGCTACCCTCTGATTGGACAACTATACCAATGGCAGCCGCCAGCCAAAGAGCTTTTTTGGGTGGCGCCGGCAATTTATTCAACTGAAATAAAGAACTGACGGTGGCGGCACCTGCAGTGTACGTGATTGTCAGGTGGTCCACGTGCCTGCGGGCTGCAATAAACAGAAAAGGATGCAGAGGGTACAGAGGACAGGTGAGAATATTTTTTTTTTTTATAAGTATGTGAAAAATGGCATATTAGGGGAAATTACTACAGGAATGGGACATTGCTACAAGATGGGGATTAAGAAAGGGAACGAGGATGGGCACATTACTAAAGGATGGGAACAAGCATGAGCAATTTACTACAAGATGAAAACATTACTACAAGATGTTGGCCAATATTACTATGAGGTTAATAGATTGTCCAAGGACAGAAGTAAGCGCTAGATCCAACAATTCACTTAAAATTCTGCAGCTGGTTTGTAGGCAAAAAACACCCCAAAATTGCCTGGATACAAACAAATAATAAATTGGAGATTTTTCATAGATAGAAAAAGCTCACCAACCAGCGCTGAATAATAGGATTATTTGATATTTTAATATTTTATTAATCGGTAGTATGAAAAAAATAATGAATAATAACACTACTACATAGGACAAAACACAAAAAACAAAAAAACAGATATACAGACAAGGGGGAGTATAATAATAATACTGTACTATCGTGGGGCCCCGGCCGGTGGCACCACGAATATTAATAAGTGTTGGTAAAACTAAAAGTCCGACCAAGAGAAACAACTTCCTCAGGAATAACCAAAAAATGAGTAGGTGATTGTTATAAAAGTTTTTTTACCCAAGGGGGGGTACCACGTTCGTGCTAGCCCATATGTGAGGGCAAGGTTTCCTTCTGGCGAATATTAGTGCACAGATGAGTCCTTCAAAATCGATTAAATTGCGCTGACATCCACGCTGCAAGTTTTCACGGTCCCTGAAATACGATTGAATATGCCGCGCTTCTACCAAAGGCTCTGACAGGCAGAGGGATCAGTGCACCAGGGACTCGTTACAAGTCCCGGTGTATATTACCTGACACCCGCGCTGGCATGGGAACTCCGTGAAGTATGGTCCTTGCGTGGAGCGATTCTCACAGCTGGAGAGGAGGGAATAATGCCGGGTTGGGATTTGCGAAAATCCTTAGATCCAAGCAGGATATTAGTTGAGAGTTACTAAAACAAGATTGCACCGTCCCAAGGCGTAGATTCCTCCGTGCACCTTGCTTAAACGTTCAGTTGCCAGTAAATCGACAGAGTCCGTAATCGATAGACACAAGCAGACAACTACGTCCACTTCACAATATTAAACTGAGCTAGATCCGACGCGCGTTTCGGGGGCGTCACTAGTCCCCCTTCCTCAAGGATAGCTCAGTCATTCCATTAAAGCCTCTTTTAGAATCCGGGGGACGGTGCAGAGTAAAAATCAAGTAAACCCAAAGTAATAATCTTCCGGGAACCACTAGGGAGACAGGCTATCGTTCCATACAGGGTCCACTTCCAAAATATCCCCAGCCTGGGGATATTTTGGAAGTGGACCCTGTATGGAACGATAGCCTGTCTCCCTAGTGGTTCCCGGAAGATTATTACTTTGGGTTTACTTGATTTTTACTCTGCACCGTCCCCCGGATTCTAAAAGAGGCTTTAATGGAATGACTGAGCTATCCTTGAGGAAGGGGGACTAGTGACGCCCCCGAAACGCGCGTCGGATCTAGCTCAGTTTAATATTGTGAAGTGGACGTAGTTGTCTGCTTGTGTCTATCGATTACGGACTCTGTCGATTTACTGGCAACTGAACGTTTAAGCAAGGTGCACGGAGGAATCTACGCCTTGGGACGGTGCAATCTTGTTTTAGTAACTCTCAACTAATATCCTGCTTGGATCTAAGGATTTTCGCAAATCCCAACCCGGCATTATTCCCTCCTCTCCAGCTGTGAGAATCGCTCCACGCAAGGACCATACTTCACGGAGTTCCCATGCCAGCGCGGGTGTCAGGTAATATACACCGGGACTTGTAACGAGTCCCTGGTGCACTGATCCCTCTGCCTGTCAGAGCCTTTGGTAGAAGCGCGGCATATTCAATCGTATTTCAGGGACCGTGAAAACTTGCAGCGTGGATGTCAGCGCAATTTAATCGATTTTGAAGGACTCATCTGTGCACTAATATTCGCCAGAAGGAACCCTTGCCCTCACATATGGGCTAGCACGAACGTGGTACCCCCCTTGGGTAAAAAAACTTTTATAACAATCACCTACTCATTTTTTGGTTATTCCTGAGGAAGTTGTTTCTCTTGGTCGGACTTTTAGTTTTACCAACACTTATTAATATTCGTGGTGCCACCGGCCGGGGCCCCACGATAGTACAGTATTATTATTATACTCCCCCTTGTCTGTATCTCTCTGTGTTTTTTTGTTTTTTGTGTTTTGTCCTATGTAGTAGTGTTATTATTCATTATTTTTTTCATACTACCGATTAATAAAATATTAAAATATCAAATAATCCTATTATTCAGCGCTGGTTGGTGAGCTTTTTCTATCTATGAAAAATCTCCAATATTACTATGATGCAAATGTAAGACAATATTACTTATAAGAAGGGCATAAAATGTAAAAAAAAGCACTTTTTTTTACCTAAAAAAATACTATATATATCAACTAAAATAAACAAAAAAAAAAGTGCACGTTTGTTGTCGCCCACCTGTAAAGAACCAAGCTATAAAACTGTACCATAACCCATACAATGAATACCATTTTTTATTTAAATTTATTTTTTTTAATAAAAAAAAAAAAAAAAGTGAGCCAACAGTGTATAGAGAGAAAAAAAAAATGGTATCACTAAAAATGTCACATTGCCCTGCAAAAATGTTGCCCCCCAAATTACATTTTTTCTATGTGCAGCCCATACACCCATCCGAGCTGGAGAACCCTGCTCTAGATAATAGGTCCCTTTTATTACAAGACAATTGGTGTCAGTAGAATTCCATTACTCTTACCAATTAAAGAATGGTAGACATCTGCGATCCAGAAATATGTCTATTTCATTTCTTTGCTGGCAAGGAATAAAATTCGAAAATGTCAATACAATTTGGTTAGGTTTATATAGCCAGAAAACAGGAGGGTTTTAGAATTATGTTCTGATACAGTAACTTGTGCATGTACGCTTAGAAGAATATCCTAAACCACAAGTTTCCACTTTTTTTTCTGAGGTCTACGATTTCAATACTTTTGCTAACCACAAAGATAATATTCATTATCTCAGTTAAAAACAAGTTGACTATATCAGCTAGTCTACTAAAAGTGTAAGATCATAAGATCACAAGCGTCTAATGATGTTTTAATGAATATACGTATATTCAGTCATAAAGAGAGGAGATCATTACACTGTATTATGACAATGGGGAGTGTGGGAATTCAAACTCAAAAACAAAGGAAAGAAGGGAATTTTGTTTACTTACCGTAAATTCCTTTTCTTCTAGCTCCTATTGGGAGACCCAGACAATTGGGTGTATAGCTTCTGCCTCCGGAGGCCACACAAAGCATTACACTTAAAAGTGTAAACCCCTCCCCTCTGCCTATACACCCCCCCGTGCATCACGGGCTCCTCAGTTTTGGTGCAAAAGCAGGAAGGAGGAAACTTCTAAATTGGTCTAAGGTAAATTCAATCCGAAGGATGTTCGGAGAACTTAAACCATGAACCAAAGAACAATTCAACATGAACAACATGTGTACACAAAAGAACAACAGCCCGAAGGGAACAGGGGCGGGTGCTGGGTCTCCCAATAGGAGCTAGAAGAAAAGGAATTTACGGTAAGTAAACAAAATTCCCTTCTTCTTTGTCGCTCCATTGGGAGACCCAGACAATTGGGACGTCCAAAAGCAGTCCCTGGGTGGGTAAAAGAATACCCCGGTAAAAGAGCCGAAAGACGGCCCCTTCCTACAGGTGGGCAACCGCCGCCTGAAGGACTCGCCTACCTAAGCTGGCATCTGCCGAAGCGTAGGTATGCACCTGATAGTGTCTCGTGAAAGTGTGCAGACTCGACCAGGTAGCCGCCTGACACACCTGCTGAGCCGTAGCCTGGTGCCGCAATGCCCAGGACGCACCCACGGCTCTGGTAGAATGGGCTTTCAGTCCTGAAGGAACCGGAAGCCCAGAAGAACGGTAGGCTTCAAGAATTGGTTCCTTGATCCACCGAGCCAAGGTTGACTTGGAAGCCTGCGACCCTTTACGCTGGCCAGCGACAAGGACAAAGAGCGCATCCGAGCGGCGCAGGGGCGCCGTACGAGAAATGTAGAGCCGGAGTGCTCTCACAAGATCTAACAAGTGCAAATCCTTTTCACATTGGTGAACTGGATGAGGACAAAAAGAAGGTAAGGAGATATCCTGATTGAGATGAAAAGGGGATACCACCTTAGGGAGAAATTCCGGAACCGGACGCAGAACCACCTTGTCCTGGTGAAACACCAGGAAGGGGGCTTTGCATGACAGTGCAGCTAGCTCAGACACTCTGCGAAGTGATGTGACTGCCACTAGGAAGACCACCTTCTGCGAGAAAGAGAAATATCTCTCATTGGCTCGAAAGGTGGTTTCTGAAGAGCCGTTAGCACCCTGTTCAGATCCCAGGGTTCTAGCGGGCGCTTGTAAGGGGGGACAATGTGGAAAACCCCCTGCAGGAACGTGCGTACCTGCGGAAGCCTTGCTAGACGCTTTTGAAAAAATACAGAGAGCGCCGAGACTTGTCCCTTAAGAGAGCCGAGAGACAACCCCTTTTCCATTCCGGATTGAAGGAAGGACAGAAAAGTGGGCAAGGCGAATGGCCAGGGAATAAAACCCTGATCAGAGCACCAGGATAAGAAGATCCTCCACGTCCTGTGGTAGATCTTGGCTGACGTTGGTTTCCTGGCCTGTCTCATAGTGGCAATGACCTCTTGAGATAACCCTGAAGACGCTAGGATCCAGGACTCAATGGCCACACAGTCAGGTTGAGGGTCGCAGAATTCAGGTGGAAAAATGGCCCTTGAGACAGCAAGTCTGGTCAGTCTGGTAGTGCCCACGGTTGACCCACCGTGAGATGCCACAGATCCGGGTACCACGACCTCCTCGGCCAGTCTGGGGCGATGAGGATGGCGCGGCGGCAGTCGGACCTGATCTTGCGTAACACTCTGGGCAGCAGTGCCAGAGGAGGAAATACATAAGGCAGTCGAAACTGCGACCAATCCTGAACTAATGAGTCTGCCGCCAGCGCTCTGTGATCTTGAGACCGTGCCATGAATGCCGAGACCTTGTTGTTGTGCCGGGACGCCATTAGGTCGACATCCGGCTTCCCCCAGCGGCAACAAATCTCTTGAAACACGTCCGGGTGAAGAGACCATTCCCCTGCGTCCATGCCCTGGCGACTGAGAAAGTCTGCTTCCCAGTTGTCTACGCCCGGGATGTGAACTGCGGAGATGGTGGATGCTGTGGCTTCCACCCACAGCAGAATCCGCCGAACTTCCTGGAAGGCTTGGCGACTGCGTGTGCCGCCTTGGTGGTTGATGTATGCCACCGCCGTGGCGTTGTCCGACTGAATTCGGATCTGCCTGCCTTCCAGCCACGGATGGAACGCCTTTAGGGCTAGATACACTGCCCTTATCTCCAGAACATTGATCTGAAGGGAGGACTCTGTCGGAGTCCAGGTTCCCTGAGCCCTGTGGTGGAGGAAGACCGCTCCCCACCCTGACAGACTCGCGTCCGTCGTGACCACAGCCCAGGATGGGGGCAGAAACGATTTCCCCTTCGACAAGGAAGTGGGAAGAAGCCACCACTGAAGGGAGGCCTTGGCTGCCCGAGAAAGGGAGACGTTCCTGTCGAGGGACGTCGATTTCCTGTCCCATTTGCGGAGAATGTCCCATTGGAGTGGACGCAGATGAAACTGCGCAAATGGAACTGCCTCCATTGCTGCCACCATCTTCCCTAGGAAGTGCATGAGGCGTCTCAAGGGGTGCGACTGTGCTCGGAGGAGAGATTGCACCCCTGTCTGTAGTGATCGCTGTTTGTCCAGCGGAAGTTTCACTATCGCTGGGAGAGTATGAAACTCCATCCCGAGGTATGTCAGCGATTGTGTCGGTGACAGTTTTGACTTTGGGAAATTGATGATCCACCCGAACCTCTGGAGAGTCTCCAGAGCAATGTTCAGGCTGTGTTGGCATGCCACCCGAGAGGGGGCCTTGACAAGGAGATCGTTCAAGTAAGGGATCACTGAGTGTCCCTGAGAGTGTAGGACTGCTACCACTGTTGCCATGACCTTGGTGAAGACCCGTGGGGCTGTTGCCAGGCCGAAAGGCAGTGCCACGAACTGAAGGTGTTCGTCCCCGATGGCGAAACGCAGGAAGCGCTGATGCTCTGGTGCAATCGGCACGTGGAGATAAGCATCCCTGATGTCGATTGAGGCTAGGAAGTCTCCTTGGGACATCGAGGCGATGACGGAGCGGAGAGATTCCATCCGGAACCGCCTGGTTTTCACGTGTCTGTTGAGCAGTTTGAGGTCCAGAACGGGACGGAAAGATCCGTCCTTTTTTGGTACCACAAACAAGTTGGAGTAAAAACCGTGACCCCATTGCTGAAGGGGGACAGGGATAACCACTCCTTCTGCCTTCAGAGTGTTCACCGCCTGAAGAAGAGCATCGGCTCGCTCGGGGGGCGGAGATGTTCTGAAGAAACGAATCGGAGGACGAGAATTGAACTCTATCCTGTAACCGTGAGACAGAATGTCTCTCACCCATCGGTCTTGGACATGCGGGTACCAGGCGTCGCAAAAGCGGGAGAGCCTGCCACCGACCGAGGATGCGGTTTGGGGAGTCCGCAAGTCATGAGGAGGCCGCTTTGGGAGCGGTTCCTCCGGCGGTCTTTTTAGGATGTGCCTTAGACCGCCATGAATCAGAGTTCCTCTGACCCTTTTGAGGCCTGTTGGACGAGGAGAATTGAGACCTGCCTGAGGGCCGAAAGGACCGAAACCTCGATTGTACCTTCCGTTGTTGAGGTCTGTTAGGTTTGGACTGGGGTAAGGACGAGTCCTTACCCTTGGATTGTTTAATGATTTCATCCAATTGCTCGCCAAACAGGCGGTCGCCAGAAAACGGCAAACCGGTTAAAAACTTTTTGGAAGCAGAGTCTGCCTTCCATTCACGTAGCCACATGGCCCTGCGGACTGCCACTGAATTGGCGGATGCTACCGCTGTACGGCTCGCAGAGTCCAGTACAGCATTCATGGCGTAGGACGCCAACGCCGACGCCTGAGAGGTTAATGACACAACCTGCGGAGTAGCGGCCCGTGTGACTGCATTAATCTCCGACTGACAAGCTGAGATAGCTTGGAGTGCCCATACGGCTGCAAATGCCGGAGCAAAGGACGCGCCGATAGCCTCATAGATGGATTTCATCAGGAGCTCTGCCTGTCAGTGGCATCCTTGAGTGATGCACCATCTGCCACTGCAACTATGGATCTGGCCGCCAGTCTAGAGACTGGAGGATCCACCTTGGGACACTGAGCCCAACCCTTGACTACGTCAGGGGGGAAGGGATAACGTGTGTCATTAAGGCGCTTAGAAAAGCGCTTATCCGGAAAAGCTCGGTGTTTCTGGACTGCATCTTTGAAGTCGGAGTGATCAAGAAACGCACTCCGTGTACGTTTGGGAAACCTAAAATGAAATTTCTCCTGCTGAGAAGCTGACTCCTCACTCGGAAGGGGTGGAGGAGAAAGTTCTAACACCTGATTGATGGACGCTATAAGGTCGTTTACTATGGCGTCCCCTTCAGGCATATCAAGGTTGAGCGCGGCGTCAGGATCAGAGCCCTGATCTGCCCCATCCGCTTCATCCTCCAGAGAGTCCTCATGCTGAGACCCTGAACAGTGAGATGAAGTCGAGGGAAGCTCCCAGCGAGCCCGCTTAGTCGGTCTGGGACTGCGGTCCGTGTCGGAGTCCTCCCCGTGGGACCTATGAGTCGACCCAGGAGCACTTTGCTGCTCCGACCGAGGGGGCCTGGGGGCAATGAATCAACAGTGCCCAGGGCCTGTGTTACAGGTCTGGACTGCAAAGCTTCTAGTATCTTAGCAGACCATCTATCCATAGAATCAGAAAGTTTGTCAGCGAATACTGCAAACTCTGTCCCTGTCACCTGGACAGTGGGGGCCGGTGGTTCCACCTGGGCCGGGGGTCCCACCAGTGGCTGAGACTCCGGCTGAGTGAGTGTCACAGGGGCCGAGCATTGCACACAATGAGGGTAGGTGGAAGCTGCAGGTAGCATTGCCGCACATGAGGTACAGGTTGCAAAGTAAGCCTGTGCTTTGGCACCCTTGCTTTTTGCGGACGACATGCTGTTGTCTCCTCTTAGAGCAATCAGTGAGGGTATATAGCCAAAAGCTAATAGTGCGGCCGTACAGAGTAAATGTATACACTATAAGCATATAAATATACAATTCGGCACCCAGGGGGGCCAGCACCTAGTAACAGGTGCGGCTTACCGACCGCTCTCAGCGGTTGTGTGACCACCAGATTCCCTGCCTGGGCCTCCCAGAGCTGTGGAGCTCGGAGTTGTCTCCCCTCTGAAGTTCTCCAGCGTCTGAAGTGCTGATAGCAATGGCTGCCGGCGTTCAGAGAGGAGGAGGGAGCCGTGGGCGTGCCTGTAAAAGTGCGGGAATCTGGTGCCCCACGGTGCTCAGTGAGGGGGGAGGAGGATACAAAGTATGCTCCAGCCCTCAGCGCTGACGTCCAGTGCAGCATCCCGCCCTTACCCCTGACTGGCAGGCCCGGGGGCGGGAATATGCGGTACTAGGCCGCAAAAGCGGGGACTAAAGTTATAAGCGCGGCCGGCAAACAAGCGCGGTCAGCGCGGTAGTCCCGGCGCACAAACACACCCAGCAGCTGCTGCAGTGTCCATCACACAGGCGCTCTATGCGCCGTCCCCAAGGGGACACAGAGTACCTCAGAGTAGCAGGGCCTTGTCCCTGATGATACCCGGTCTCCTGTCCAGCAGATTCCCTCAGGGGCTGCGGAGGGAGCACGGTCCCAGTGCCTGGTGACCGATTAGGATCCCACTTCACCCAGAGCCCCTAAGGGATGGGGAAGGAAAACAGCATGTGGCTCCTGCCTATGTACCCGCAATGGGTACCTCAACCTTAACAGCACCGCCGACCAGAGTGGGGTGAGAAGGGAGCATGCCGGGGGCCCTGTTATGGGCCCACTTTTCTTCCATCCGACAGTCAGCAGCTGCTGCTGACTAAAATGTGGAGCTTGCGTGGATGTGTGCCTCCTTCCACAAAGCAATAAAACTGAGGAGCCCGTGATGCACGGGGGGGTGTATAGGCAGAGGGGAGGGGTTTACACTTTTAAGTGTAATGCTTTGTGTGGCCTCCGGAGGCAGAAGCTATACACCCAATTGTCTGGGTCTCCCAATGGAGCGACAAAGAAAGTGAAAGTTGCATGTAACAACCAATCAGATTGGTTCTTTACATTTTTAAAAAGACCTCTGTGAAATAAGGGCTGGAAGCGTGAAGGCCTCCTAATGAAGTTTTGTGATTTTTGGCTTAGTATGAAACTCTGTAAAGAAAACATTAGGAGTTAAAAGAAGAAAACTTGCACAGTACAAATGAATATTTATTACATCCTTTTGGAATAATTTAAGCCAAAACATGCAGAAAAGCTTTGACAATTGATCTACAGGAGAGTAGTTTCCAGTGTAAATTCTGTCATTTGTAACATCGGATTTTGTGGTCACATTTGTCTCACAATTTGAACAATAACTTTTCCTTATGTGAGTAGTCTGAAATACAAGAAGTGACTTGGGCTGCTTTCACACATCCGGTTTCTGCAGTGCGGCTCAAAAACCTATGCAACGGATGCGGCGAAAATACCGGATCAGTTGCATAAGTTTTTCCATGCGGCTCGTCCGTTTTTTTGACGGATGTGGCTTGATACTGAGTATGCGCAGTGCAAAAAAAACGCAACCGGTGGCAGGATGCGGTTTTTGCCGCAGGACGCCGCATCCAGCGTCCATAGGCTTGCTTTGTAAATCGCGCTGCATTCGGCGCGATGCGGTTTTTTCGCCGCACAAAAAAAACATGCTAGGCAACGTTCCATCCGGCCGCCGCATGGGCTAAATATGCCGCATCCGGCAAAAACCGGACGCAATGCAAGGCCATGCGGCACAATCCGGCGCTAATGCAAGTCTATGCGGGAAAAAACGCAACCGGCGGCAAAAAAAAAAAAAACTGTTGCGTTTTTTTCTGCCAAGCGCCGTATTGTGCCGCACAGCAAAAACCGGATGTGTGAAAGCAGCCTTACAGAATATGAAAAGCGTGTGTCTTCCGAGAAGAAAGGAATTTTGTTTACTTACCGTAAATTCCTTTTCTTCTAGCTCCAATTGGGAGACCCAGACAATTGGGTGTATAGCTACTGCCTCCGGAGGCCGCACAAAGTACTACACTTAAAAGTGTAAGGCCCCTCCCCTTCTGGCTATACACCCCCCCGTGGGAGCACGGGTCCCTCAGTTTTAGTGCAAAAGCAAGAAGGAGGAAAGCCAATAACTGTTTCAAAAACAAATTCAATCCGATAAACAATATCGGAGAACGTAACTTATCAACATGAACAACATGTGCACCCGAAAAACAAATACCCTAAGAAAAAACAGGGCGGGTGCTGGGTCTCCCAATTGGAGCTAGAAGAAAAGGAATTTACGGTAAGTAAACAAAATTCCCTTCTTTTTCGCTCCTAATTGGGAGACCCAGACAATTGGGACGTCCAAAAGCAGTCCCTGGGTGGGTAAAAGAATACCTCGCGATCGGACTGTCAGGCAGCCCTTTCTTACAGGTGGGCCACCGCCGCCTGCAGGACTTGTCTACCTAGGCTGGCATCCGCCGAAGCGTAGGTATGCACCTGATAATGCTTGGTAAAAGTGTGCAGACTCGACCAGGTAGCCGCCTGGCACACCTGCTGAGCCGTAGCCTGATGCCGTAATGCCCAGGACGCACCCACGGCTCTGGTAGAATGGGCCTTCAGTCCAGAAGGAGTCGGAAGCCCAGCAGAACGGTAGGCGTGAAGAATTGGTTCCTTGATCCACCGCGCAAGGGTGGATTTGGAAGCTTGCGACCCTTTATGCTGACCAGCGACCAGGATAAAGAGTGCATCCGAACGGCGCAGAGGCGCCGTGCGGGAAATGTAGATCCTGAGTGCTCTCACCAGGTCCAACAGATGCAAACCCTTTTCAAATTGGTGAACTGGATGCGGACACAAGGATGGTAAAGTGATATCCTGATTGAGATGAAAGGAAGATACCACCTTGGGAAGAAACTCTGGAATTGGACGCAGTACTACCTTGTCTTGGTGAAACACCAGGAAGGGAGATTTGCAAGATAACGCCGCCAGCTCTGACACTCTCCGAAGAGACGTGACCGCCACCAGAAAAGCCACTTTCTGTGAAAGCCGAGAAAAGGAAATCTCCTTCATAGGCTCGAAAGGTGGCTTCTGGAGAGCAATTAGAACCTTGTTCAGATCCCAGGGTTCCAATGGCCGCTTGTAAGGGGGAACGATATGACAAACCCCTTGCAGGAACGTGCGTACCTTAGGAAGTCGCGCCAGGCGCTTCTGAAAGAATACGGATAGCGCAGAGACTTGTCCTTTAAGGGAGCTAAGCGACAAACCTTTTTCCAACCCAGACTGCAGGAAGGAAAGAAAAATAGGCAATGCAAATGGCCAGGGAGAAACTCCCTGAGCAGAGCACCAAGATAAGAATATCTTCCACGTTCTGTGGTAGATCTTGGCGGAGGATGGTTTCCTAGCCTGTCTCATGGTGGCAACAACATCATGAGATAAACCTGAGGTCCCTAGGATCCAGGACTCAATGGCCACACAGTCAGGTTCAGGGCCGCAGAATTCAGATGGAAAAACGGCCCTTGAGACAGCAAGTCTGGACGGCCTGGTAGCCCCCACGGTTGTCCTACCGTGAGATGCCACAGATCCGGGTACCACGACCTCCTTGGCCAGTCTGGAGCGACGAGAATGGCGCAACGGCAGTCGGACCTGATTTTGCGGAGCACTCTGGGCAACAATGCCAGAGGTGGGAACACATAAGGTAGTCGGAACTGCGACCAATCCTGAACTAAGGCGTCTGCCGCCAGAGCTCGGTGATCGTGAGACCGTGCCATGAAAACCGGGACCTTGTTGTTGTGCCGTGACGCCATCAGGTCGACGTCCGGCATCCCCCAGCGGCGACAGATCTCCTGAAACACGTCCGGGTGAAGGGACCATTCCCCTGCGTCCATGCCCTGGCGACTGAGAAAGTCTGCTTCCCAGTTTTCCACGCCTGGGATGTGAACTGCGGATATGGTGGATGCTGTGTTTTCCACCCACGTCAGAATCCGCCGGACTTCTTGAAAGGCTTGTCGACTGCGTGTTCCCCCTTGGTGGTTGATGTACGCCACCGCTGTGGAATTGTCCGACTGAATCCGGATCTGCTTGCCCTCCAGCCACTGTTGGAAGGCTCGCAGAGCAAGATAGACTGCTCTGATTTCCAGAACATTGATCTGAAGGGTGGACTCTCTCTGAGTCCACGTACCCTGAGCCCTGTGGTGAAGAAACACTGATCCCCACCCTGATAGGCTCGCATCTGTCGTGACCACCGCCCAGGATGGGGGTAGGAACGACTTTCCTTTTGACAATGAGGTGGGAAGAAGCCACCATCGGAGAGAGTCCTTGGTTGCCTGAGAGAGGGAGACATCCCTGTCGAGGGACGTCTACTTCCCGTCCCATTGGCGGAGAATGTCCCATTGTAGAGGGCGCAGATGAAACTGCGCGAAAGGGACTGCTTCCATTGCTGCCACCATCTTCCCTAGGAAATGCATGAGGCGCCTCAAGGAGTGGGACTGGTTCTGCAGGAGAGATTGCACCCCTGTCTGCAGAGAGCACTGCTTGTCCAGTGGAAGCTTCACTATCGCTGAGAGAGTATGAAACTCCATGCCAAGATATGTTAGTGATTGGGTCGGGGTTAGATTTGACTTTGAAAAGTTGATAATCCACCCGAAACTCTGGAGAGTCTTCAGTGCCACGTTCAGACTGTGTTGGCATGCCTCTTGAGAGGGTGCCTTTATAAGTAGATCGTCCAAATACGGGATCACGGAGTGACCCTGCGAGTGCAGGACAGCTACTACTGCTGCCATGACCTTGGTGAAGACCCGAGGGGCTGTTGCCAGCCCGAAAGGTAACGCTACGAACTGCAGGTGTTCGCTTTCTATAACGAAGCGTAGAAAACGCTGATGCTCTGGCGCAATCGGCACGTGAAGATAAGCATCTTTGACGTCTATTGATGCTAAGAAATCTCCTTGAGACATTGAGGCTATGACGGAGTGCAGAGATTCCATCCGGAACCTCCTGGTTTTTACGTGTTTGTTGAGCAACTTTAGATCCAGGACGGGCCGAAAGGACCCGTCCTTCTTTGGCACCACAAACAGATTGGAGTAAAAACCGTGACCTTGTTCCTGAAGAGGAACGGAAGTCACCACTCCTTCCGCCTTTAGAGCGGCCACCGCCTGCAGCAGAGCATCGGCTCGGTCGGGCGGTGGGGAAGTTCTGAAGAAACGAGTTGGAGGACGAGAGCTGAACTCTATCCTGTACCCGTGAGACAGAATGTCCCTCACCCAACGGTCTTTGACCTGTGACAGCCAAATGCCGCCAAAGCGGGAGAGCCTGCCACCGACCGAGGATGCGGAGAGAGGAGGCTGAAAGTCATGAGGAAGCCGTCTTGGTAACGGTTCTTCCTGCTGTCTTTTTTGGGCGTGACTGAGTCCGCCAAGAATCTGAGCCTCTCTGATCCTTTTGAGTCCTTTTGGACGAGGAGAATTGGGACCTGCCTGAGCCTCGAAAGGACCGAAAACCAGACGGGGCTTGTTTTGTCTGTGTTGAGGTAAGGATGAGTCCTTACCCTTGGAGTGTTTAATGATTTCATCCAAACGCTCCCCAAACAATCGGTCACGAGAAACAGGCAAACTGGTTAAGCACTTCTTGGAAGCAGAATCTGCTTTCCATTCTCTCAACCACAGGGCTCTGCACAAAACCACGGAGTTGGCTGACGCCACCGCCGTATGGCTCGTAGAGTCCAGGACAGCATTAATCGCGTAAGACGCGAATGCAGACATTTGAGAGGTCAATGGTGCCACCTGCGGGGCAGATGTACGTGTGACCGAGTCGACTTGTATAAGCCCAGCTGAAATAGCTTGGAGTGCCCATACGGCTGCGAAAGCTGGCGCCAACGACGCTCCAATAGCTTCATAGATGGATTTCAGCCAGAGCTCCATCTGCCTGTCAGTGGCATCTTTAAGTGCCGCTCCATCTTCTACTGCAACTAAAGATCTAGCTGCAAGCCTGGAGATTGGAGGGTCCACCTTGGGACACTGGGTCCAACCCTTGACCACGTCAGGGGGAAAAGGATAGCGTGTATCTTTAAGCCGTTTAGAAAAACGCTTCTCAGGATAAGCGTGGTGTTTCTGGATTGCATCTCTAAAGTCAGAGTGGTCCAGAAAAGTGCTTAATTTGCGCTTGGGATATCTGAAATGGAATTTCTCCTGCTGTGAAGCTGCCTCCTCCGCAGGAGGAGCTGGCGGAGAAATATCTAACATCCTATTGATGGACGCTATAAGATCATTCACTATGGCGTCACCATCCGGTGTATCCAGATTGAGAGCGGTCCCAGGATCAGAATCTTGATCAGTTACATCCGCCTCATCACCCATAGATTCGTCCCGCTGGGATCCTGACCAGTGAGACGAAGTTGAGGGCCCCTCATAACGAGCCCGCTTAGGTTATCTGGGACTGTCGTCCGAGTCAGAATCGTCACCCTGGGGTGCATGTGACACCCCCGGAGCTTGGAAGTGTTCCAGCTGAGGGGGACCAGGGAGCAATGATGCCACAGTGTCCATGGTCTGAGTTACTGGTCTAGACTGCAATGTTTCAAGAATCTTTGACATGGTCATAGACAATCTGTCAGCAAAAGCTGCAAACTCCGTTCCTGTCACCTGGACAGCATTCACAGGTGGTACACCCTGGGTCACGTCCAGCAGAGGCCCCGGCTGTGCAAGTTGCACAGGGGCCGAGCACTGCACACAATGGGGGTCAGTGGAACCTGCCGGTAGAGCAGCCCCACATGCGGTACAGGCAGCATATAATGTCTGTGCCTTGGCACCCTTGCGTTTTGCGGACGACATGCTGTTGCCTCCTTGTAATCTAGGAGGGGGTATAGCCGAGAATCACCAGCGACCGTACAGTACAAAGTATTTGCAAACACAAAATACTCAGTATACAAACGGCACAAGTGGGGGTGAGCCCTTGAGGCTGCTTACCGCCCGCTGAACAGCGGGTATGAGGCCGTAGAATCCCGTGTCTGGGTCTCCCCGTCTCCCCTCTGCAGCTCAGCGTGCAGGCAGGAATGGCTGCCGGCGTTCTGTGAAGAGGGGCGGACCGTGGGCGTGCCACAAACAAAGTGCGGGAAACTGCGTCCTACTGTGCCTGGTGTGAGGGCTGGAGTATGTAAAAAAGACTCCAGCCCTCAGCGCTGATGCTCTGTACAGCGTCCCGCCCTCCTCCTGACTGGCAGGTGCGGAGGCGGGAACGAACGAACTAGGCCGCAAAAGCCGGGGACTGTAGTAATAAGCGCGGCCGTGATATACGCACGGTCAGCGCGGAAGTCCCCGGCGCACCACAAGTCCCAGCCGCGTCGCAGTCCCAGCGGCCGGCGCGACCGTTCTCCCTGAGTCTACCCACTCAGCTAAGCTGAAGTGAGGAAATGGCACAAGCGCAGCAGCGCTGTTGTCCCGGCGCACTAACACACCCAGCAATGCTGCGGTGTGCGCGCGTATGCACGGGGACACAGAGTACCTTGACGGAGCAGGGCCATGTCCCTGACGATACTCAGCTCCATATCCAGCGGCTTCTCCAGGGGCTGCGGATGGAGCACGGTCTCAGTGCCTGGAGACCGGTAAAATCCCACTTCGCCCAGAGCCCTAATGGGGATGGGGAAGGAATCAGCATGTGGGCTCCAGCCTCCGTACCCGCAATGGGTACCTCAACCTTAACAAGCACCACCGACAGAAAGTGGGGTGAGAAGGGAGCATGCTGGGGACCCTAGTATGGGTCCTCTTTTCTTCCATCCGACATAGTCAGCAGCTGCTGCTGACTAAACAGTGGAGCTATGCGTGCGTGTCTGACCTCCTTCGCACAAAGCAAAAACTGAGGGACCCGTGCTCCCACGGGGGGGTGTATAGCCAGAAGGGGAGGGGCCTTACACTTTTAAGTGTAGTACTTTGTGCGGCCTCCGGAGGCAGTAGCTATACACCCAATTGTCTGGGTCTCCCAATTAGGAGCGAAAAAGAAACTTACTATATCCAATGAGAACTTATTTCCATCAGTCCGAACTTGACAATGACTTCTCTGTGTGAATTCTATAATGGTCAACAAGTTCTGACATTTGCGTATAACATTCCCCACATTCTGAACATGAAAATGACCCCTCCCAAGTGTGAATCCTATGGTGTTCAACCAAATCTGATACTTGTGTGAAACACTCCCCACATACTGAGCATCCAAATGGCTTCTTAAATTTGTGAGTTCTCTGATGTCTCTCAAGGTAATCTTTACGTGCAAAACATTTCCCACAATCCAAACACGAATATGGCTTCTGCCCTGTGTGAGTCACCTGATGTTTAACAAGGTCCGAATTCTGCGTAAAACATTTCCCACATTCTGAACAAGAAAACGGCTTCTGTCCAGTGTGACTTCTTTGATGTTTCACAAGAACGGACTTCTGAATAAAACATTTCCCACATTCTAGACATGAAAATGGCTTTTGCCCTGTGTGAATTCTCTGATGTTCAACAAGTGATGATTTCTGGGTAAAACATTTCCCACACTCGGTACAGGAGAACGGCTTTTCCCCAGTGTGAATCCTCTGATGTTCCACAAGAATAGATTTCTTAGTAAAGCATTTTCCACATTCTGAACATGAAAATGGGCGCTCATCATTGTGAATTCTCTTGTGCATAGAAAGACTCACATTCTTTTTAAAATGTTTCCCACATTCAGAACAAGTAAATATTTTACCAGGGCTTTCATTAATCTGTGATGGGATAGGTAAATGTTCCTTGTGATGGAAAGCATCAAATGATCGTTCTCTGCTCTTGCTGGCTGGGTGTATTTTGGTATAGTTGAGGTGTTCTCCACATTTATCTGGTGTGATATCTTCAGCTCCATTATCGCTAAATGAAGGGTGTTCTTCTGCATTCCTGATGCAATCAACTGGTGAAAATATTTCGTTATTTTACATTTTTTTCTCCAACATACTAAAAGAACATTTTTTTTGTTTTTACATTTGTACCTGAAGTTGACATGAATGTTATTCATAAAGTTTATATTAACACAAAGAAATTCTATTGTAAGACATTCATAAAAATCACATACTGGAAGGCAGCTTGTCTAGCATTTGTAAAATAAAATGAATATTAAAATTCTCGTCTGCCAACATCAATCTAGAGCAGAAAACTTTCCAAACGTAAAAAAAAAATAAAAATCCTGTGCCTTATATACAGGACGGTACCCTTAGAACAGATGGAATAAATTAAAGTTAGTTTGTCAGAACAAAATGACTGATCAAACCAAGCCGGAGCCCTTGATGTACCATTGGCACGGGCAAACAATTCAGTGCACCTTACCACGTAGTTGTTTTGCACTAATTATGCAGTTATCCGGCAACTGTAAAGCCAGAGATGTTGTCAAAGAGAAGGGTTGGAGATCAATGCAAAACAAGTAAGTGGGAAGGTGCACAGATCCGTTTGGCTTGTGCTTTGTTTTAACAGTCATTTGATCCACACAGTCTGCATGAAAGGCACACTAAAGTACCAATCTGTAGTTTTAAGGCACAGTTCAAGTGCAGTGGAGGGATAGTTCAATGTTTTTGGTTGTATAAGGTTAAATTGTGATTGGTGTTTTTAGAGAATGAATATAGACTAACTGATGTTGACGGCAGGTCGAGTGTATAAGGTATAGTCTTGAAAGTTCAATAGAATAAGGCAACGTGAGAGTATCTGCATGTATATCTCAGCATTGACAATACCAATAAATGGACAACTTTGAGGGCCATGGTACAGTGCTCAGCCAGGGAAACCTGGTGAAGCAGGTGAAAGACACATTATGCTTACTTCCCTTCAAAATCGAAAGATGTCGAAAAGTGCCATCAGCTCAGAACTCATCCATCTACTGTTCAGAAGTCTTGCCAGAAGTGGTCTACGTGGAAGAATTGTGTCAAAAAGCCGTACCATCAAGATGGAAACAAAGCCAAGCAACTCAACTAAAACATAGGAATTGGGGTGCACAAAAATGGCACACGTACACCAGATTGAAGAGTTAAAATGTAAAATATTTGGCTGTAGTAGAAAGTAATTTGTTCTCGGACATGCTAGAGAGCAGTACAAAGTGTTTGAATTTCTGCAATGTGGTCGTCACAATGCTGACAAATACAGGCAGACACGTAACGATCACGTTATACCATTAAGGAGACATTGATTGTCCTGCAGCTGAATACATTCTGAGCTAATATCTTCAAACATCCAGCCAATATCACCAAGAACTATTGTAGGGTAAAGAACAAGGAGCCACTGAAGCGATGATATGACCTCCATAGAGCCCTGATTTCCACATCATTGAGTCTGTCTGGGATTACATGAAGAAACAGGAAAATATCCCAAAATTCACAGAACGTCTGTGTGGTGATTCGGAACAACCTCCCTGCCGAATTCCTTCAAAAACTTTGTGCAAGTGTACCTACAGTACAAAAACTTATGCTTTGTCGATGGGGGTCACTAATGATGGGCAAGCAGTACAATGCTCAGTACTCGTAATGAGAAGTGAACACTATGATGCTTGAGTCGAGCAGGTCAGACACTCAGACGGGCTCAACCCAAGTAACGAGTATAATGGAAGTAAATGATTGGCCAGGGCGGCTCTCTGCACATATTCTGCCAGCGATAAACAGAGCATTTCTGGGGGAGGGAGGAATTTGTTTTTTCTTTTTTTTTTTTGGGTGGGGGGAAAGAGATACACTACATCCAAAAACATTGTCTTTACCCCCAGTGAGTGTCATTCAGAGATTGCAAGTAGCTCTCAATGGGGTGCCTGCTCACATCATTCGGTGAAGCGAGCTTGTGCTTTGTGTTCGATATTTCATGAACGATATATCCCAGCACCCGCGATACTCGGCCGAGCACTGGGCATACCAGAAAATCCAGATGCTCAATTGAGTATCGAGCAATGGTGAGCACACTCGCCCATCATTAGTGGTCACACTAAATATTGATTTTGATTTCTCTTTCGTTCACTCATTCTGCATTTTGTCAATTGATAATAAGCTGTCTACACTTTATTTTTGAAAGCATTCTTACGTTGCAGTTTTTTTTTTTCCTTTCACACCTGCCGAAATCTAATACATGGTACTGTACTTGCTTTAGTTTGTGCTATATGGTCCATCTGCCATCTTGATTTCTTCCACCCCTAATGGACACCCATCCTATTAAAAAGGGAACCAGTCAGCTGCTTTCTGCAGCCCATACCAAAGGGAACATGAATCTGAGCCTGGCTCCTACATTACAAGCATCGATGTCTTACTCTGACATGCTGTGGCTTTTCAGAGATAAACAGTTGTAAACATAGCCAGGGACAACGCAACTAGTAAAAGAGGTGCATCCCCACCATCTCAGACTGACAAGCCTCTCTGTCAAGGGAGAGACCTGTCAAACTAGCTGAACAGTCACGGACACACCTCTTGGACTAGTCATCATGTCCTTAGCTGCTTTTTCAACTTATTTGCCTCTGAAACAGTGCAATGGTTCAAAGTAAAACAGGCATTTGTAATGGAGGAACCAGTCTCAGATTCAAGCACAATATCACCTGTTTCCTTTCAGTCTCATCAGCATAATAGTGATCATTACTCACCTGGTCTTATTTCCACAAGAACTTGCTCATCTTTACAATGCAGATCATCCCTTATATATTCTTCTTCAATCTGTATAGCCTCAATTTTAGGTTCAGCTAAATCACCCTAGACTCAGAAGTGAAAAAGAAACGTACAAATCAAACAATTAACCATGAAAAACCCCCCAAAAAAAACGAACAGGACTTCTCAAACAGGAGACCCACATGGCCAGTATTTGATAAGATGTCCGCGCCATCCCGTGAGGTACTATGACTTTCCTCTTCACATTGGGAATACACAGGACTCCAGCTTCTCTCTGGGGTGCTGTTCTCACACGCTCCATCTGTAAGAAACACAACAGCATTGACAGACTTCCTTCATCAGGTTAAATGTGATGAAAGGTGACATAAGTGACCCTCAGAACTGCTCCCAAGAGAATTAAGGGTATGGGGATTTTTTTTAATGGAATAATCCATTTCAAGCATATTTTCCATTGTAGATCCTTGTATAGCTCTAATGAAGGGATTATTGTTTGGCTGGAAATAAGTTCTATTGTAGGATCTATGAGCCCATACACCAGTCTTTGCTTGTGCTCATGTAAGGGCAGCCTGCTTCTGCTACTTGAGCTCAGAATTTCTACCTGGGGTCTCAGCATCCAGACTATTTACAGAGCATACCACTTGGGGGGTTAATCAGCAGGTTAAGGGTGTTCTAAAGCCTCGTGGCCACCACAATGAATAGACGGTACCAGGGTGTGGTTACAGACGCCGTTCACTATGTACTGAGCGGTGACTAACGCCGCGCCTCCATGACTGAAAGCCGGAGGTTGCCAGAAGGAATAAAGTTAATTCCCTCCCAGTACCCAGGCTTTCAGTGTGGAGGCAGTTTTGCTTTAGGACACTATTAATCTGTAGATTAAGCCCACATCTGCAAGTTAGTAGTGACTTACATGACAGGTTCCTTATAAAGGATATGATTATTTTAGGCTAGGCAGTGCTCTGTGAGTGAGAAGATCTGGTCTCCAAAAGTATACACTGACAGAGTACCATGGAGAATTGTACTGTTGCCGATTTAGAACCTGTATCCACTTCTCAGATGAGAGCTGTCAGTGCCAGTCAGGGGACAGTTTCTAAAGTTGGCCACACAGACAAATGTCTGTGTAAATATAGGTTGCTAGTGATGAGCGAACTGTTCGGTGCTCATTAGTAGTTTACCCAGTATTATGGAAGTCAATGGGGAACTCAAGCATATTTCCAGAAAACCTTCTGGAAAAATTGCTTGAGCTCCCCAATGACTTCCATTATACTCAGTAAACGAGTGCCGAGCAGTCAAGCATTAAAATGCTTGTTAAGAGCACCCAAGCACCGAACAGTTGGCTCATCACTAGGGGTTGCATATCTTCAGGAGACAAGCCCTTTACAACTGTTATGTCTACAAGAATTGAAGAATGACATGAAGTGTAAAGAAAAACAAGCTTCGTTAGGCAGCAGAATTTCAGTTGACTGAATGCGGAGCATGTGAGGCTTTTACCTACCTGGACTGATAGCTATAGGAATTTCCTCCTCCTTACACTGCCGAGTGCTGCTCGCACAAGTCTCATCTTCTTCTTCTGATATTACCTCAACTTTGACACTTGTCAAATCTTCACCCTAAACAAATAAAGTTGGTGAGCAATAGCCTTACAAAGAACGCGCCAATGCCTGGATGCCCACATCAAATGTTCACTTTTGGGGATGATATAACCTAAAGCTGGCCATAATTACACAACAGTTGCCAGCTGAATGACTGAAGGCCATCTCTCCAGACTCCCACGTTTAAATGAATGGTCGGCAAGGCCAACAGATCGCTTGTTTTCAATGGGAAGAGCAGAGAAAGTCTCTTCCACACATCTCTAGTGCAGAGAAAAGGGTTGTAAAAATAAACTGTAGGACCCTCATCTCCCGATCTGTCAGGTAAGAATTAGGAGGCCACCATTCACATTATATTGTCATCTATTGTCTTCAATATCGGTGGGCTAGTCTGACTTCATTCAAAGTTGTATGGGTGGTTTTAAAAAAAGACTTCTTATTTTATATTTTGGGCAAAAAGGAAAATGTAACCCTCTGGAACATGTATTTATGAGTTCTATGGAGCCAGCTGTGTTGTACAGCCGACATCCATGCTGCACTGCCCTTTTAACACATTGTGCTACATAGCATGAACCAGAATGAGGTTTTTTTAATGCAATTTGGCATAAAGATCCTAAAAGACACCCGTTTTGTCCAATAAAACCCCATTTACTTGCAGATATAATGCGAATCTGTAGATAGTGTTAAAATCCTGTGGCTGTATTACTGGAGCAGCGGCTATAGGGAGAAAATTAAAGGGACAATCAGCACAGAATGACTGTTCAGACCAAAGTACTGGCGTTCCATACATCATGGCGGGGCCAAACATTTAAGTGCACCTTCCCACCTGCTTGTTTTCCCTCTATCTTCTCTGGGTCTATGAAGCCAGAGCTGTCAATTAAAGAGGAGGGGAGGTTGGAAACAGAGGGAAAACAAGAAGGTGGAGAGGTATTGTGATGGTGCGATATTGTGGGTCATGTACCATTTTGTGTGGGTTCATCTTTTGGGTGTGGCGGTCTGTGTATACGATGTATTGTTTATCCTGTCTGCAGGGTTATAACTCCTTGAAGTGCTTCTGTCCCTAGGTGTGGGGGAGGGGGGCCTGGAATCCACCTAAACTCTCTGCTTACCTGAGGGATAAGTGATTCAGTCTGGCTAAGCAGGAGAAGAGAAAAGGCGTAAGATTGATCCTCTGAGGAGAGGCTGACACCCCAGAAAGACTGAGACACCCCGATTTCCCTGGAAAAGAACTGCTGGAGGATTGTGACTCATCCCTGGGACATTTATGCCATTACTGGACTATTTCACCCTTTGTGTGGAGGATTACTTGATGGTCATTCTGTATTACATGGAATAAATATGCTTTGGATTGCTCATCTATCTCTCGCTCTGTTGATTGTGTGATATGGGAGAAGGACCCCGTCACAGGTATACTTCAATGATTAATCCCACCATGAATCACTGAGTGCATGTATTTGGTTTAAACAGTCATTCTGCTGACAGTCCCTTCAACTTATACTCACCTTGTAGCTACTCTCGTCCAGTCATCGGGAGCAGTGCAGGGAGCTATAATAGTCACTACATGGCGTGCATGCTGTAATTACTTCCCAGCACTTTGACAACCTGCTTTATACACATACTACACACTAGGCTGTCAATCAAAATGTCAGGGAGTAATTTTAGCGTGCTCACTATATAGTGAGTGGTGAATAACTGTTCCCTGCGCTGCCCTCATGACTAAGCAGCCGCAGGGAGAAAATACCTTGTTTTTCTCCCTGCAGCAGTTGCTTCAGTAGGGCAGCAAGACAAGATTTATTTCAAATCTGTTTTATTGATGAAACTGTTGTCAACATACACACATATCATTTGTGCAATTACAATACAAAAATACATAAACATCATTTTCTCAATGCCGGGATAACATCCAGAAATTACAAGACAAGATTTAAATGACATTTACTTGCAGATTAACCCTATATATCCATTTTGTTATACAAAACAGGTGAATTTATTAAAAGAAACCTATGATCACTTGCATTATCATATAGTATCCCAGTGTTCCCAGCAGCGCTCACCTCTCCGGTCAGCAGCTCAATGATCTTGTTGGTGAGGTCCAAGATCTTCTCATCATTGTTTCTCTCATATATCAGGGAAAGAGGTAGAGTATCCAAGTTAACTCTTTGGCCTTTGTGCCTTCCTTTTGACATGTGAAGATGGCTGCCTGGGGTAACACGGTCACCTGCCGACTTCTTCACTACAGTATAATCCTGTGTGTGAGGAGAAGATGGACCTTTATGCAAATCACTGTGTATAAAAATTGTAAACATATAGACAATATTGTGTATGGCGTTGAAATAGTATTCGAACCCAGTGAAGTTTTCCAATTTTTTTCACATTACACCCACAAACCTAAATATACCATATTGGGATTTTATGTGATATATACCAACATAAAGTAGCAAGTGTTTGTGAAGTGTATACAACCTGCATAGCCGTGCATCCAATCCCATCATTTGAGATACAGCCCGCAGAGCCATGTATCTTATCCCAGTGCAAGACACTCTGTGAATCTAACCCCAGTGAGTGATACTGGGAGCAGCACCAATTAACAGAATTGACCCTGCCAGCTGTCCTTGGTGACACTGTCCACATCTCAGTATAACCCGAATGTCTCCAACAATATGGCTCCACACTTTACATCCTCTCATATCTTTTAGCAAACATCCAGAAGGGGAGGAGATGAGTGGATCACACAGAGCAGATCCCACTCACAATTACTGCAGTCGTAATGGGAGCTAGACCGAAAACAGGCAATTAATGCCAGACCAAAAAAAATAATATAATATATTTTGTTTATTACTGTATTACAAAACCATTATTATGATAAACATATCAAAATGTACTAAATACATAACCGGTAAACGGTAAGGACTGATGACAAGGAAGTAGCCAAGGACACTGATCTAGAATAATCAAAAGGAACAGTGTTCAGGTAAAAAAGGAGAAATACAAATAATATAGTCAGATGAGAAATAAATATTGCAATGGCCTATACAGGCCACAAGATGGCTCAGGTAACAATCAAAGCAGCAAACCTATATATAAGGGAAACCAAAGAATAAAATTTCTCACCATAAAGACCACATGATTATAAATATTAATTACCCATCAGAGCACTGCCTCCCAGCTCACAACCATGCGACCCGACGCACGTTTTGCAAATGCGAAATATTATAAAATTATATATATGTACACATACATATATATATATACATACACACAGTTAGGTCCAGAAATATTTGGACAGTGACACAATTTTCGCGAGTTGGGCTCTGCATGCCACCACATTGGATTTGAAATGAAACCTCTACAACAGAATTCAAGTGCAGATTGTAACGTTTAATTTGAAGGTTTGAACAAAAATATCTGATAGAAATTGTAGGAATTGTACACATTTCTTTACAAACACTCCACATTTTAGGAGGTCAAAAGTAATTGGACAAATAAACCAAACCCAAACAAAATATTTTTTATTTTCAATATTTTGTTGCGAATCCTTTGGAGGCAATCACTGCCTTAAGTCTGGAACCCATGGACATCACCAAACGCTGGGTTTCCTCCTTCTTAATGCTTTGCCAGGCCTTTACAGCCGCAGCCTTCAGGTCTTGCTTGTTTGTGGGTCTTTCCGTCTTAAGTCTGGATTTGAGCAAGTGAAATGCATGCTCAATTGGGTTAAGATCTGGTGATTGACTTGGCCATTGCAGAATGTTCCACTTTTTTGCACTCATGAACTCCTGGGTAGCTTTGGCTGTATGCTTGGGGTCATTGTCCATCTGTACTATGAAGCGCCGTCCAATCAACTTTGCGGCATTTGGCTGAATCTGGGCTGAAAGTATATCCCGGTACACTTCAGAATTCATCCGGCTACTCTTGTCTGCTGTTATGTCATCAATAAAGTGGGTAAGTAGCAGTATACCAAAATAAGTGGATCCACAGTAATTGACCTAACTAGCTGGATCAGACGTTTAAACAAGAAAGACTAACTTAAAATATAACTTTTAATATATGTGCGGATAAAAGTGAGCAGAGGCTCACAGGTTAGAAACATAGGTGGCTCATATCCACCCAGAATAACTAAAATTGGGCTAATATCAAGGGCCCAAAGCAGTATGCCTCAGTAAGGTACCCCAGTGAACCAGATTCCAAACAAATGGTATAATAGTCCTACCTGAAGCAAAGACACACAAGAAAATGCAATCAGAGCCCCATCCAGGGGGAATATATATCTGTGTGTTTCAAAAAGAACCTCCTAAACCATTATAAACCGTACATTTCATGAATCCCACACCACGTGGGAACGGTCTTACCAGGTCCGGAGATTACACTGGCATTAAAGATAGGTTATTGGTTCATGCAGGGGGCTGTTTAAACAGCATATCCAGATCCCTCAGAGACCTCAACCAAATCAGGCATGTAGTCGCAGTGCCCACTCCCAACGTTTCAAAGAGCAGATCATCAGGGGAGTTCCAATGGGAAAATGCTGTCAAACGGTATCTTCACCGGATGACAATCAAAAGATGCCCAGGTCACTATAGAAAAAATATATAGAATAAGCCCTAAGGCTGCCAATCGGGCCATATGTGTTAAGCCCATAAGTTCCCAACACTCACCGCATCATGGCGTACAGACAGGACCCAAAATTCATAAATGCCGCGCTTAGCGTCCAGCTGGACGCTCCATATATAGCACGGCGCATGCGCAAATGAGTCAGTCATCGGTGACGTTCACTCCCAGAATACCTCCGGGCCGGAAGTGACACGGCATCGATCAACGCGTCGATGACGTTCACTCCCAGAATACCTCCAAGCCGGAAGTGACTAATCATCGATCGCCGCGTCGCCGCAAAGGCGTCACGGCTAGTACCCGATGTAGCCACATCCGGGTAGGTGGAACGCAAGCTAATTCTATATTCAGGATAAAACAGGACGCAACCATAGTGACATGGGCGCCCTGTATATTAGCCGCGGACAATCAAAAAGTAGAAGGCACGTAGGTACAAGTCCATAGGCGTGCCAGTATACATACATAGTGGCGATGGTCAGACTAACACAGCGGATGATTAAAAGGATATGCCTGAGGTGGTCATGGAAGGTGTCCAGCTATTTTGAGAGGGGGGGAGCTTAGTATAGAGGAAGGGGCTCAAGATGGTGCAAAAGGGGGGTGGGCAGTGCTCAAGATCAAGGGATGGGGCAGCCGCCCCATACATCCCCCAGGGTTCACTGAGATACATCACTGAGAGAAAGGGAGTTAACCAAAGGGGGCGCACAAGGGAAACACCCACTAACAGGAGGGCTAATACCATAGGGGGACAGTCATGGTCATGGTCAGGATGGACAGAAGAAAGAAACTAAAGTGCACACTGAACTCTGACCCTAACTATAGAAGGCCCTATCATGTGGGGGTCGGCACCCTGGTAATCCCCCGCCTGTGGTGCCCCCACTCGGGCGTCGACTATCCCTCCTCCAAAACCACCCTACTCCTAAAAAAGGAGTAAAAGACAGGGATTCATTCAGTCCTACTGGTGCCATTGTATCCAAACTGTAAATCCAGAAGCACTCCTTCTGGAGGATGATCCTATCCCAATTGCCACCCCTTCGAGGGGGGGGAATAAGGTCGATGCCCATTACTCTGAAACTTCCCAAGTCACCGTTGTGAAAGGTATTAAAGTGTCTCGCCACCGGTGTGTCGTTCTTCTTAAGGATGTCACCCTTATGCTCCCCTACTCTGCGTCTCAGTTCCCTGATCGTCTTGCCCACATACAATTTGCCACATCCACAGGTCACCTTGTATACTACCCCTTTCGATTTACATGTTATTAACGACCTAAGGGAGTATACCTTAGTGCCACTAGAGTTCTTAAAGTCTTTCCCTTCCTCTATAAACTTGCAGTTTATACAGTCGTGGCATTTGAAACAGCCTTTTGTTCCAATTGCTGTCCTCACTGATCTATTTTCCTCAAAGTGACTGTGCACCAGTCTATCACCTAGAGATTTAGCTTTTCTAAAGGTGATCGACGGGTAGCTGAGGAGATGTTTATCGATTGTGGGATCCATATGCAATATAGACCAATGTTTGCTTAGTATCTGTCTCAGGTCAGTTGCACCATTGTTAAATGTTGTGATGAATCTCAGGACGTCGGAGGTGTCAATATTCTTATGGTTGGGGTTTAATAGGCTACTACGATCCAGCTCACATGTGGACTTGTATGCCCTTGAAATCACCCCCTCCGGATAGCCCCTATCTCTCAGATGTCCCATCAGATCAGAAGATTGTGAACGAAAGGACATTTCATCGGAGCAATTCCTCCGCATCCTGATAAACTGTCCCTTGGGGATCCCATTTTTTAGGGGACCAGGATGGGCACTATCCCACTTCAAAAGCGAGTTTGAAGAGGTGGCTTTTCTGTAAGTTGTTGTTTTAAGGCGACCCTCCGGACCCTTCTCAACCAACACATCGAGAAATGCCAGACTGTCCCCGCCTACTTCACAGGTAAAGTGCAGGCCAATGTTGTTGTTATTAAGAGTAGTCATGAAGGAATGGAAGTCCACCTCCGATCCCTTCCAGATAACGAAGACGTCGTCTATGTACCTAAGCCACAAGACGACGTCCTCGGTATCAACAAGGCCACCAAAAACCACCTTTTCCTCCCACCAGCCCAAGAGGAGGTTAGCATACGATGGGGTACAGCACGTCCCCATCGCAGTCCCCTTGAGCTGATGGAAGAACCTCCCACCGAAGGTGAAAACATTTTTGGTTAGGCAGAAGGCGAGTGCCTCTATGACAAATTTGTTGTGTTGAGTGAACTGATTACCTCTGGTACCAAGGAAAAATTGTACAGCCTCGACCCCAGCCGTGTGGGGGATGGAGGAATATAGAGCCTCGACGTCGATGCTGCACAATATCATACCCTCCTCTAAGAAAATATCATCGATTCTCCGTAGAAAATCCGTAGTGTCTCTTAGATAGGAATTGAGTGAAAGAACAAACGGTCTTAGGATTCTGTCTACGTAAATGCTCAATTTCTCCGTTAGGCTACCTATCCCTGACACAATTGGGCGACCCTTTAAAGGGTTACAACCCTTATGTATTTTGGGTAGAATATAAAAAGTCGCCATGACTGGGAAGGTCGGTAGTAAATATTCGAACTCATTTCTGTCTATAATGTTCCTATCCAGGGCCATTTCCAACATATTCCTTAATTCGTTTTTAAAACCCATCATTGGGCTTGAATCAAGTTTGGCATAACATGCCTCATCCTTGAGGATGTCCAGACAGATGTATTTATAGTCCTTGGAATCCAGTATCACCACGTTGCCCCCTTTATCGGAGGGTTTTATGGTGATACTGGAGTCCCTTTCTAAACATTGTAGACTGAGCATTTCGGACTTTGATAAATTAAACTGACCCTTACGTCTGCCCACATTGTTTCTTAAATCCTTAGTTACCATGTTCACAAAAATGTCTATAGCATCAATTTCTGCCGCTGTTGGGGGCATTCTTGCACTCTTGTTTTTTAAATTAGTAAATGGCCCTTCACCCAGATCATTGGGATTCATATCGCTTAAGTGGAAAAGTAGCCTGACATCTTCTAAAAGATCTTCTGAAATCCCCAGTTCCCCTGAGGTTTTCTCATTCTGTCTGCCAAAGTACTTCTTCCACTTAAGGCGTCTAGCGAAAAGATTCAAGTCTTTAATCGCTGTAAATTCATCGAAATCGGTGGTGGGGACAAAGGACAGACCTCTATCTAGAACCCGTTGCTCAGTATCGCTGAGGGGTCTAGAGGACAAATTTATCACCTGAGGTGCTACACCCATTATTGCGGATTTATTTGGCCCTTGCTTCTCAGGTGATATTGATTGTCCAAAAAACCCCCCCGGCCAAAATTGTAGTTGGCTCCCCTATAACTCGATCGGCCTCTCCCTCTCTGTTTTTTAAATTGTTGTGGTCTGAACTGGCTGTTCCTCGTGTCAGTGTCCGAGATTTCTGCATCCGTTGAGGAAAAATCTGTCTCACTTTGTCTGGCCGTTCGATTGCCAGATGGGATATAGACCCTGTTATCCTTGAAGTCCTGGAGATCCCTAATGTAGAACTTATGCTTTCTCTCTTTCAATTTATATTGGAACTTTTCAATAACACCTTGTAACACAAGTTCTTTATTTGCAAAATCGCCTTCACTGGAGAATTTGCGTGTTATACCAATATGTTCTCTTAGGGAATCCTCTAACGTAGACAGATTTTTCCTCTCTTCCTCAAGAAGTAATTTCATAAGCCTGAGGGAGCTTTCGGTGGCCTCTTTTTCCCACTTGGCTATAAAGTCAGTATTTTTGTGCCGGTACCCTGGCTGTAATGTTATCCTTAAGTGCCTGGGAACGATTTCCTCCTTTAAATAGCTCTCTAAGGATTGGACCTCCCACCAGGATACAATACGCTCCTTATATACCCTGGTGAGATCCTTGAAAGCCCCACTCAGTGTTGGTGTGTACCTCTTGAGAACTAGATTTTTTTCTGAAAACACTTCCTTGGCCTCAGAGGCCCATTGCCTTGTGTCAATATCCGACGATAGGAAGCCTGCCATCGGCCACTCAAATCAACAGGGTAAGTAGCAGTATACCAAAATAAGTGGATCCACAGTAATTGACCTAATTAGCTGGATCAGACGTTTAAACAAGAAAGACTAACTTAAAATATAACTTTTAATAAGTGTGCGGATAAAAGTGAGCAGAGGCTCACAGGTTAGAAACATAGGTGGCTCATATCCACCCAGAATAACTAAAATTGGGCTAATATCAAGGGCCCAAAGCAGTATGCCTCAGTAAGGTAGAGATGATCTGCTCTTTGAAACGATGGGAGTGGGCACTGCGACTACATGCCTGATTTGGTTGAGGTCTCTGAGGGATCTGGATATGCTGTTTAAACAGCCCCCTGCATGAACCAATAACCTATCTTTAATGCCCGTGTAATCTCCGGACCTGGTAAGACCGTTCCCACGTGGTGTGGGATTCATGAAATGTACGGTTTATAATGGTTTAGGAGGTTCTTTTTGAAACACACAGATATATATTCCCCCTGGATGGGGCTCTGATTGCATTTTCTTGTGTGTCTTTGCTTCAGGTAGGACTATTATACCATTTGTTTGGAATCTGGTTCACTGGGGTACCTTACTGAGGCATACTGCTTTGGGCCCTTGATATTAGCCCAATTTTAGTTATTCTGGGTGGATATGAGCCACCTATGTTTCTAACCTGTGAGCCTCTGCTCACTTTTATCCGCACATATATTAAAAGTTATATTTTAAGTTAGTCTTTCTTGTTTAAACGTCTGATCCAGCTAATTATGTCATCAATAAACACAAGTGACCCAGTGCCATTGAAAGCCATGCATGCCCATGCCATCACGTTGCCTCCACCATGTTTTACAGAGGATGTGGTGTGCCTTGGATCATGTGCCGTTCCCTTTCTTCTCCAAACTTTTTTCTTCCCATCATTCTGGTACAGGTTGATCTTTGTCTCATCTGTCTATAGAATACTTTTCCAGAACTGAGCTGGCTTCATGAGGTGTTTTTCAGCAAATTTAAAACTCTGGCCTGTCTATTTTTGGAATTGATGAATGGTTTGCATCTAGATGTGAACCCTTTGTATTTACTTTCATGGAGTCTTCTCTTTACTGTTGACTTAGAGACAGATACACCTACTTCACTGAGAGTGTTCTGGACTTCAGTTGATGTTGTGAACGGGTTCTTCTTCACCAAAGAAACTATGCGGCGATCATCCACCACTGTTGTCATCCGTGGACGCCCAGGCCTTTTTGAGTTCCCAAGCTCACCAGTCAATTCCTTTTTTCTCAGAATGTACCCGACTGTTGATTTTGCTACTCCAAGCATGTCTGCTATCTCTCTGATGGATTTTTTCCTTTTTTTCAGCCTCAGGATGTTCTGCTTCACCTCAATTGAGAGTTCCTTAGACCGCATGTTGTCTGGTCACAACAACAGCTTGCAAATGCAAAACCCCACACCTGTAATCAACCCCAGACCTTTTAACTACTTCATTGATTACAGGTTAACGAGGGAGACGCCTTCAGAGTTAATTGCAGCCCTTAGAGTCACTTGTCCAATTACTTTTGGTCCCTTGAAAAAGAGGAGGCTATGCATTACAGAGCTATGATTCCTAAACCCTTTCTCCGATTTGGATGTGAAAACTGTCATATTGCAGCTGGGAGTGTGCACTTTCAGCCCATATTATATATATAATTGTATTTCTAAACATGTTTTTGTAAACAGCTAAAATAACAAAACTTGTGTCACTGTCCAAATATTTCTGGACCTAACTGTGTATATATTATATTATATATATATATATATATATATATATATATATATATATATATATATATATATATATATATATATATATATATATATATATATATATATATATATATATAAAAAAATTTGTATACAAATTTTGTTGTCTGGCATTAATTGCTTATTTTTGGCAGTTATTATTGGGTTTGCCCAGTATAGGGATCATGCCCACGTACCATCCAATTTTTGGTCAAGACCATAATGTGAGGTACTACACTATGTTTTCATGGCAAATGGCTGCTGCTCCCCCTAGTGTTTAAAAGTGGAAAATATAAAAACTTTAAATTATACATCATTTTATGCCATAAAAAAACAAAAAAACAAAAAAAACCCCGACACATTCATTTTAAGTGTGGGAAAGATTTAGAAGGGAAACGTGTGATGTCCAGTAACAGAATGCCTCACCTCTCCAGTCAGCAGGAAAATAATCTCCAGGGTGAGGTCTAAGATCCTCTCTGCTACTTCCTTTCCGTCTACGTCCATTCCTGGTGAATCAGTCAGGAAAAGTACCATAGTACTGTGCAGGAGGACTGAACAGGACAGATCCTTTAATAAAATGGAAAAACCACGTGTGAATTATAGGATCACAAGCAGGATGGGGGAGTTACTTTGTAACTAGTGCTGAGCGGACCCGGACTGTAAACGTCCAGATCCGCGCGGTTTCAGCGCTATCCCCGGGTCGGACCCGGGCGCGGGATTCCAGCTGCACGATCCGGAATCGGCAATTAATACAAATGTTAAACAAATAAATGAGCGTTTCATACTTACCAGACTCTGTCATGGCGGCACACTTGCTTCCGGGTCGCGCTTTCACTTCCTGTGCTGTGCACGCAGTCACACAGCTTTCTGTGCTTTCCCCGCCCACCAGCCATCCTCTCAGCTGTGATTGGTTCCTGGCTGACGCGCCCCCAGCCTGTGACAGCTCTGCCGTGCAGTCATCACAGCTCAGTAATAGGCTGCTAGGCTGCACTCAGAGCGGGCAGCTGTGCTCTATGGCTGCTCGCTCTGACATGTAGCAGAGCTGGATGTGTCGCCGCTGGATCTCGTGTGGATTACGCCGGAGGGCTGTGGTGGGAAAATAAAGTGGTGAAGGAGGAGGCTGCGTTTCTACTTTATTGCAAATAAAGGATTTCTCTGTCCTGTTTATTTACTGTAATTTACAGGTTTGTGATGCGGGTATCTCACAGACGCCCGTGCGATCACAAACATGGGGTTTAGTAACAGCCGTGCGCTGTTATTAACCCCTGCTATTACCTTGATTGCCACCGCACCATGGCAATCAAGATAAGCCAATATCGCACCGGAATGGCCACATCTAACAGATACGACCACACCAGGCGGCTGCGAGCTGAGGATATACCAGCCCCCGGCCGGCGTTATCATGGCTGGAAATGAAAATTGGGAGGGACCGCACGTCGTTTTTTTTATTATTTATTTAAATTTAAAAAAAAACGCATGCGGTTTATCTTAGGTAGCAGTCACAGCGAGGGACTCCCACAAGTGTGACATCGCAGCACAGCCGCACACACATCTGACAAGAGCGTGCATGTGTTTCTAGGTACATGCACGCTCATGTTCAGACAGTGGCAGACTGTGACAGGTGATGTCAGACCCGCACGAGTCTGACATCGCAGCACAGCCGCACACACATCTGACAGGAGCGTGCATGTGTTTCTAGGTACATGCACGCTCATGTTCAGACAGGTGTCAAAACACCGCGATTTTTTGCCAGGAGGTGTAGATTGGATGCAGAAATATGGTGTAAAAAATCACAGCATCAAATTTACATCCCTTGGCCCCCAAAAATAAAAACAAAATAAAAATTGCCACAGGTGGAAATTTGGTGCTGAAAGCTGGTGCAGACGATTTCAGCACCAAATGTGCACCTCCTGGCAAAAAACCGCGGCAAAAATCGCGGAAAAATAACCGCAGCAAAAACCGCGGCATAAAAATTGCGTCAAAACACCATGTTTTTTTGCCAGGAGGTGTAGATTAGATGCAGGAATATTGTATAAAAATTTCAGCACAAAATCTGCATCTCTTAGCCAAAAAAACTGCGCTTTTTCTGCTAGGAGATGCAGGTCTGTGAACTCAGTGACCTCCACCTGAGGTCAGGTTACCTGCGATAACAGATGAAGGACCGTGGGAACCTCCAGCTGTGACCGCAAATGACCTGAGTGACGTCACCGCTCAATGCGCAGCTCATTCATTCTCTGGAGCTCACAGAAAGCAGTCGGTCGTGCCGCTCTCTGTGATATTCAGATGTAGCAGAGCTGAAGCGGCGTGGGACTTCTCCTGTGGATTACGTCGGAGCTGCAGGGTATTTGGGGGTTAATAAAGTGGTGAAGGAGGGGGTGTTTTGTACTTTATTCAAAATAAAGGATTTTTCTCTGTGTTAATTTACTGTTACTTACAGGTTTGTGTGATGCAGGTATCTGACAGACGCCTGTGCCATCACACAAACCTAGGGTTTAGTAGCAGCCGTGCGCCGCTGCTAGCCCCTGCTATTACCCCGACTGGCACCGCATCACGCCAGCGGGAAGAGCCGGTATCGCACACCGGTATGTCGCATCTAACAGATGCGAGATACTGGACGGCTGCGGGCTGAGGATGTACCAGCCCCCGGCTGGCGGTATCATGGCTGGATGTGAAGAATGTGAAGATTATGGGGGACCGCACGTCATTTTTTTTTTTTACTTTCACCGGAGTCACACGTGCGAGGGGCTCAAGCGAGTCTGCCATGGCAGCACCCAGCAACCGCGCACGTGTGACTCTGGGCACTGGATACACAGCACAGATACAGCGCGACGGCTGGGGCTGCAGCCGAGCGCTATAACTGTGCTGCCGAGTGTTTACTACTGTGAACTGACCGACAGACTGTACTGCTTTCCCCGCCCACTGGCTGTCCTGTGATTGGTTGCAGTTAGCTGGCACGCTGCCACTGAGGATGGGGGCGTGTCTAGCTGCAACCAACGTGAGCCGGTGAGCAGGGAAAACAATGAATATTGAATTGTCAGCTCCGGAAGGTAACAGCGTGACCCGGAAGGAGTGTGCCGCCATGACATCGCCTCGGTGAGTATGCCGCGCTCGCTCCTAGCCCCTCCACAAACGTTTTCAACCTCCGGATTCCGGTCCCCATTGACTTATATGGGCACCGGATTCCGGAGGTGGATCGGATTCTTTTTTAAATCTGTTAGTGATCCGCCGGCCCCGGATTATTGGCCATACGAGCAGCTCTATTTGTAACTACTGCTCCCTATCCAATTATCATATATTTAAAACACTAAAGCACCACTCAAATTTATTTTTTTTTTCCTTCCTTCAATTTGAGCTCTGGAGCGTTGCTTTAAATGTAAGTCCCCTAGTCTTGTATTCGCCAGCTGCCTGCTTCATCTTTTCCCACTGTTGGTCTCCGGCAATTTGTGACTGACCGGCAGCTCCAGTGTTTCATGGAGCGCACCGGAGGTCATAACTCAATGCATGGCTATAATAAGAGCCTCATTCTGGCTCTCATAGACTTGTATTGAGAGTTTGTGACGAACTTCTGAGTTACGACCAGTCAGAAGTTACAGTCACAAAATGGTGCTGCGGTACAGATGCAGAACTGAAGAAGGATGAAGCCACTGGAGGGCAAGTATATTTGCTTTATGGCAGCGTGTTGTAAAAATAAGCTGGAAACATGATTCTCAAGGTCAGCCTGATTATGGCGATTCACAACTGATAAAAAAAACCTATTTTTACCTATTCCGCAGAATCTTGTCTGTCCTATTCACCTGTCCCCACATTATCCATGCGCCTTGTAACCTGGCTGGTGACTGGTCATGCAGCTTTATATAGAGACCCCTATTTATTGTAATGACTTCTGGACAATATATAATAAGCAAATTTTACCTATTATGTCCCCTATTTCCTTATAAATAAGGAATAACGTTTGGAACTCCATTCTATGTCTGAACTGGGTGCAAAAACCTAAAAAAAACATCACTATATGGAGAGAAGGTATGCACACCAGTGACTATGGAAGGGGAATACATGTAATAGCAGAAACTGCTGTGTGAATACTGACATGAAAATTCAATAGCTACATGTAAGTCATTCCTTATTTGTTAGTAGTTTTTCGTTTGTGAACCCACCCCACTCACCCCTATTGCCAATCCACATGATACATACCGTGTTTCCCCGTAAGTAAGACAATGTCTTACATTCTTTTTACCCCCAAAAGTCCCACTATGTCTTACTTTCGGGGTATGTCTTACATTGGAAAAAAATCCCACAGCAATCGCAGCAAGCCTCCATGCAATGTACCGTATGGGGACTTGCCGCGATTGCTGCACATGAGGGCACGGAGGCTGCGTGTTTTTGTATGTTGTCCGTGGTCCTGATGGACCATGGACAACACTGCTGCAACATTTCTCGGTGGCCGAGCGTTCGGCTGAGCGCCCGACCGCCGGCATGTGACAGCTCTCAGCTGAGCGCTCGGCCGCCGGCATGTCAGGGCGCTCGGCCGCCGGCATGTCAGGGCGCTCAACTGAGCGCTCGGCCGCTGGCGTGTCAGGGCGCTCGGCTGGGCGCCCGACCGCCGGCACGTGACGGCTCTCAGCTGGGCGCTCGGCCGCCGGCATGTCAGGGCGCTCAGCTGAGCGCTCGGCCGCCGGCATGTCAGGGCGCTCAGCTGAGCGCTCGGCCGCCGGCATGTCAGGGCGCTCAGCTGAGCGCTCGGCCGCCGGCATGTCAGGGCGCTCAGCTGAGAGCTCGGCCGCCGGCATGTCAGGACGCTCAGCTGAGCGCTCGGCCGGTACTGTAAAGAAGAAAAAAAAAAACGCTTTTCGTTTACTATGTCTTACTTTCGGGGTAAGTCTTACATTAGCCGACCCCCCCAAAACCTCCACTACGTCTTACTATCGGGGGTGTCTTACTATCGGGGAAACACGGTATATATAGCCTGGGTCTCAGCTTCCCATACATGGTTAGTTTCTTAACTGCATGAGAGGACACACACAAGCTAGGGACCCCAACGTAGAGAAATACTTTGGCGTAGTGTTGGGGCTCTATTGCATTGATCAATTCAGTAGCTAAATTTCTCTTGATTCATATGTTCATGGCAGTAATGCAGATTCCATTTTTCCCATTTCATTCTTACATATAGCTATTGGATTTTTCATGTCAGTATTCACACAGCAGTTTCTGCTATTACATGTATTCCCCTTACATAGTCACTGGAGTGCATACCCTATTTCCTTATAGATTGTACTCTTAGGCCATGTGTCCACGCTGCGGAAAATGCGCGGATTTTGCCGCGGATTTCTCGCGGAAAAGCCGCGGATTTTCCGAAAATCTGCAGCAGCGGCACTTCCAAGCCATTTCAATGGCATTTTGGAAATGCTGTGTCCATGCTGCGGATTTTTCCGCGGCGGATTTGCCGCGGATTTTGATCCAGAAAAATCTGCAGCATGTCAATTATTGTTGCGGATTTTGGCTTCAGAATTGGGAAAAGGGAAAAAAAAAAAAAATCCGCATCAAAATCCGCGGCAATTCCGCGGTAAATCCGCGGCAAAAAAAAAGGTGCGGATTTGCCACGAAAGTCGCGGATTTTCATGCAGAAAAATCCGCAGCAACATTCTACCGTGGACACATAGCCTTATGAGCAGGCCTCCCTCCTCCTGTAACTGCTGGTTATATGACCCCAGCCCCGCGCCCCAGTCATTGCCGCCTTCACAACAAACTGAATATCAGAGCTGCGGCTACTCTCTCACCTCCTATGTCGGATGTGTCTGAGGTGGGGAGAGTGGGTGGGCAGGGGGCTGCAATCACAACCTCACGAGAGAGCGAGTGCCAACAAGCGAGTGCAGTACAGGCTTTTGTATGTTCACGGGGGCAAACATGGGGCATGAGAAGGGGTTCTCCAAGTACTGGAAAACCCCTTTAAAATATTTTAATAAATTGGAATTTTAATGGGGGCGGTGAGAAGGGAGGGGGGATAGATGATTTGAATTTAGGTATTTTTTTTGTTAGAAGGTGAACCTGCAATCATCTGATCGCTTATTCTGTGTACAGCACAAGTATTGCAGTATATTAGGAAATATTACTGTCATTTATAAAGCCCAGCCTAGGAGTACAGACAAACCAGGGCCAACTGCAATGGACACCCCACAGTACCCCCCTGCAATAGCATCTGTGGGGAAATGTTGCAGACCACATCCCTTTAAAATGCCCCCATCAATCTGACATCTGCATTTAATGGCAACCAGTCACTAGAAAAATGTAGTGCACAATGCAGGCACCAGCTATAGAGCAGAGGGAATAGATTGAGGTATAGCTTGGCGAGATTCAGTATAATCTGTGACAATCATTTAATCCTCTGCTCTTCCTGGGATTGTGAGACAAGTGGGCGGTCCTATCAATGATTGACAGCTATCGGATTAAATATAGAAAATTTAATAGTTTTCTCCTGTTCTATATACGAATCCAAATCTGAATGGCCCTATGCCATCTATAACGGGTATCCGGACTACCTGTGCAAAGGTTCGGTGGTGGCAGCGGAATTTTTGTATGTAAAATTATTGGGGTGCTATCAGCAAGGGGTACCAATAGATATATATTCCATTAGCGGAAATCGGTGATATATACATTACCCATGCTGGCAAACCTTCAATATTTGGCATTAGTAGCCCAGCAGCCTTATTTTGTATTTGTCCGGCAATACCAAAAGTGACCTGCCGACAGGAGGGGCGCTAGAGAGCAGTCTGATTCTGACAAATTAGTGAACAGTGGGTGGATCTTGTGAGATCCCCACCTGGCTGCTCGTGACAAACTGCACAACCAGCTCTACCCCCACCTACTGTATCCTCAACTATCCCTTGTAGACTGTGAGCCCTCGCAGGCAGGGTCCTGTCTCCTCCTGTTCCAGTCTGCGCCTTTTATTGTTTATGATTAGTGCACTTGTCCCTATTATGTATACCTCTTTCACATGTAAAGCGCCATGGAATAAATGGCGCTATAATAATCTCTGTATACACACTGTCTGCACACTTAAGACTTAGGGGTACTTTACACGTTGCGACATCGCTACTGCGATATCGTCGGGGTCAAATCGAAAGTGACGCACATCTGGCGCCAGTAACGACGTCGCAACGTGTAAAGCCTAGATGCACCGATAAACGATCGCAAAAGCGTCGTAAATCGGTGATCTGTGTAGCGTCGGACATTTTCATAATGTCGCACCAATAGGAGATACGATGTTGTTCCTCGTTCCTGCGGCAGCACACATCGCTGTGTGTGAAGCCGCAGGAGCGAGGAACATCTCCTTACCTGCCTCCACCGGCTATGCGGAAGGAAGGAGGTGGGTGGGATGTTACGTCGCGCTCATCTCCGCCCCTCCGCTTCTATTGGCCGCCTGCCGTGTGACGCCGCACGACCCGCCCCCTTAGGAAGGAAGTGGGTCGGCGGCCAGAGCGACGTCGCAGGGCAGGTAAGTGCGTGTGAAGCTGCCGTAGCGCCAACTATCACAAGATATCGCATCTGCGACGGGGGCGTGGATTATCGCACTTGGCATCGCTAGCGATGTCGCAGCGTGCAAAGTACCCCTAAGAAAGCTATGTCACTGATAGGACTGCTAACAACTGAAAATCCTAGAATTTTCCCCCTATGTGTCCTCCTTGTGTCTTCTTTAGGCTAAGGCCACACGAGCATTTAGCATCCGATGCGTTCTGCTAATGACCTTTGGCTCAGGCTCTGCTGCGAGTGTGGTCCGCGTGTAATTATACTGTGATATACCAGTGTGGAGGAGAGGGCAGGCGCTGCGGAGGAGACAGAGATTAATCTCCCCATCTCCTCCATTATCAGCTGATGCGATTATCACACTGCACTTTGGTGTAATGCGAGTGCTGTGCAATATTTCACTTCCACCCATAGACTTGTATGGGTGCGAGTGAGAACGGATCGGATTCCACACGCAGCATGCTGCGATTATTCTCTCGATCCGATTAGGTCTGAGAATAAAAAAAAAAAAAAAATTCACACATGGGACCGGCTCCATAGAGTAACTTGGGTCTGAGACACGGCGAGTTAAATGGTCCAAGGGAAATGAGATTTTTTTTTTTTATAGCATTCCACTCGGACTGTTTAACTTGCTGTGTGCCCTAGGCATTAGTGCTTAGTGGGGTTGACAAAGAGCTCAGCCCATCCACTCAGTATTTAGGACCTAGCATTAGGGATACCTAGGGTTAGGTATCCGGCTCGGCGCATAGGTGTGGAACCTATCTAGGGTGGTGAGGGACCTCAGGGACCAGCAGTAGGTTTGGTCATGGGTCTCCATTAGGGATGATCAAATACCTCAAATATTCGGCTTTGCGAATATTTGCCAAATAAATCACCGCTATTTGATGCGCAATGTAAGTCTATGGGAAACCCCGAATAACACTATTTGGAACTATTCGGGCTTCCCATAGACTTACATTGCGCATCGAATATTCACATAGTGGCGACCTATTCGGAAAATATTTGCGAAACCAAATATTTTAGGTATTCGATCATCCCTAGTCACCATCTCCCCCTACAGTGCTGCATATGGTGGCTTGGAAGATGCAGCCCAGAATATGGGGGTGGGGAGACATATATAGGGAGATAGTCCTGCAAATGGGGGGGGGAGACGCATATAGGTGTGCACACACAGCACATGGGAGGGGGTACCTCTAAGGAGGCATTAAGTAGGGAAAGGAGAGAGTGGGGTGGGCAGAAAAAGCATCCAGTGATACAGTCCCACATTTGTAGGGGGAGGGGGAGAAGATGCATATATAGAGACAATCCAGCATAACACATGGGGGGATACAGTTCTGTGTATGGGAGATGGGGGGCAGAACAGGCGTACAGTGATACAATCCTGCATAACACATGGGGGGATACAGTTCTGTGTATGGGAGATGGGGGGCAGAACAGGCATACAGTGATACAATCCTGTACATGTGGGGACGGAATGTAAATAGAGCTACAGTAACGCATATAGGGACGGAAGGCGCATATAGGACCGCAGTAACGCATATAGAGCTGCAGTAATGCATATAGGGAAAGAAGGCGCATATAGTACTACAGTAACGCATATAGTGGCAGATGGCATATGATATATAGGACTAAAGTAACATATAGGGGAAGAAAGCGCATCTAGGACTACAGTAACACATATGGGGCAGATAGCATATATAAGACTAAAGTAACATATAGGGAAAGAAAGCGCATATAGGACTACAGTAACACATATGGGGCAGATAGCATATATAAGACTAAAGTAACATATAGGGAAAGAAAGCGCATATAGGACTACAGTAACACATATGGGGCAGATAGCATATATAAGACTAAAGTAACATATAGGGGAAGAAAGCGCATATAGGACCGCAGTAACGCATATAGAGCTGCAGTAATGCATATAGGGAAAGAAGGCGCATATAGTACTACAGTAACGCATATAGTGGCAGATGGCATATGATATATAGGACTAAAGTAACATATAGGGGAAGAAAGCGCATATAGGACTACAGTAACACATATGGGGGCAGAAGGCACATCTGGGGCTATAGTAGTAATGCATATCGGGGCAGAAGGCAGATATAAGACTACAGTAACATATAGCGGCAGGAGGCGCTTATAGGACTACAGCAGTGCATGTAATAGGAGGAAGAGGGGCTGGGTTGGGCAGAAGGCGTATATAGGGATCTAGTCCGACATCTAGGGGATAAAATCCTGCATGTAGTGGGAGGGGGGGGGCAGAACACGCAGACTGGGGTCACCCTGCATAGGTGACGAGACTGCCTGCACCCAGGAATACTCGTCCGGGGTATGTGACAGTCACACTTGGGGACGCGCCCACGGCCAGCAGCTCTGTGTACTTACCTACAGTGGAGAGCTTCCATGCCACATTCCTGCAGCAGGTCCCGGGAATAGGGAGCAGGCGGAGGCTCCTAGGAGGACACGGTCAGTGACACAGGACCCGTGCACAATCACACAAGACCTGCCCCCTACTCACTGGGTGACTATACGGCCACGCCCATAGCGCTGGGCATCACGTGACCTGCTATCTGTAAATCCTAGACCGAGCAGCCACTTCACCAACCAAAGGAGGGTAGATGCTAGAATGGATAGGCTCCTTCCAGGTATGCTGTAATTTGTCACGTGATAGGAGCGTGTTCAAAATGCAGCCCGACTTTTACCGAAAGTGATGGCCGAGTCTGTAGTGGTGTTGCGCCTGTGAGTGGATGACGTCATCATAAGAGGCGGGGCCTCCTCAGTCCAGTGTGCAGATGTGATTATACCAGTGCGGCTGCGCATTGTTGTTCAAAATGTATGGGCCCCGGTAGTATATATTTTAGTGAGCACATCAGAATGTATTGGCTAATGCCTGGTCCTGACTGCAGCCTGTACAGTCTAGCCCGCTCACTGGTGAAGACGCTCTAATGTATGGGCTCCTGGTGGCATATAAAAGTGAGAACATCAGAATGTATGGGCTCCTGGTGGCATATATAAGTGAGAACATCAGAATGTATGGGCTCCTCTCCTGGTGGCATATATTAGTGAGAACATCAGAATGTATGGGCTCCTGGTGGCATATATAAGTGAGAACATCAGAATGTATGGGCTCCTCTCCTGGTGGCATATATTAGTGAGAACATCAGAATGTATGGGCTCCTGGTGGCATATATAAGTGAGGTGAGGACATCAGAATGTATGGGCTCCTGGTGGCATATATAAGTGAGGTGAGAACATCAGAATGTATGGGCTCCTGATGGCATATATAAGTGAGCACATCAGAATGTATGGGCTCCTGGTGGCATATATAAGTGAAAACATCAGAATGTATGGGCTCCTGGTGGCATATATAAGTGAGATGAGGACATCAGAATGTATGGGCTCCTGATGGCATATATAAGTGAGAACATCAGAATGTATGGGCTCCTCTCCTGGTGGCATATATTAGTGAGAACATCAGAATGTATGGGCTCCTGGTGGCATATATAAGTGAGGTGAGGACATCAGAATGTATGGGCTCCTGGTGGCATATATAAGTGAGGTGAGAACATCAGAATGTATGGGCTCCTGATGGCATATATAAGTGAGCACATCAGAATGTATGGGCTCCTGGTGGCATATATAAGTGAAAACATCAGAATGTATGGGCTCCTGGTGGCATATATAAGTGAGATGAGGACATCAGAATGTATGGGCTCCTGCTGGCATATATAAGTGAGAACATCAGAATGTATGGGCTCCTGGTGGCATATATAAGTGAGAACATCAGAATGTATGGGATCCTGATGGCATATATTAGTGAGAACATCAGAATGTATGGGCTCCTGGTGGCATATATAAGTGAGGTGAGAACATCAGAATGTATGGGCTCCTGATGGCATATATAAGTGAGCACATCAGAATGTATGGGCTCCTGGTGGCATATATAAGTGAAAACATCAGAATGTATGGGCTCCTGGTGGCATATATAAGTGAGATGAGGACATCAGAATGTATGGGCTCCTGCTGGCATATATAAGTGAGAACATCAGAATGTATGGGCTCCTGGTGGCATATATAAGTGAGAACATCAGAATGTATGGGATCCTGATGGCATATATTAGTGAGAACATCAGAATGTATGGGCTCCTGGTGGCATATATAAGTGAGGTGAGGACATCAGAATGTATGGGCTCCTGGTGGCATATATAAGTGAGAACATCAGAATGTATGGGCTCCTGGTGGCATATATAAGTGAGAACATCAGAATGTATGGGCTCCTGATGGCATATATTAGTGAGAACATCAGAATGTATGGGCTCCTGGTGGCATATATAAGTGAGGTGAGGACATCAGAATGTATGGGCTCCTGGTGGCATATATAAGTGAGGTGAGAACATCAGAATGTATGGGCTCCTGGTGGCATATATTAGTGAGCACATCAGAATGTATGGGCTCCTCTCCTGGTGGCATATATTAGTGAGAACATCAGAATGTATGGGCTCCTGGTGGCATATATAAGTGAGGTGAGAACATCAGAATGTATGGGCTCCTGGTGGCATATATAAGTGAGAACATCAGAATGTATGGGCTCCTCTCCTGGTGGCATATATTAGTGAGAACATCAGAATGTATGGGCTCCTGGTGGCATATATAAGTGAGGTGAGGACATCAGAATGTATGGGCTCCTGATGGCATATATAAGTGAGGTGAGAACATCAGAATGTATGGGCTCCTGGTGGCATATATAAGTGAGGTGACCATCAGAATGTATGGGCTCCTCTCCTGGTGGCATATATTAGTGAGCACATCAGAATGTATGGGCTCCTGGTGGCATATATTAGTGAGCACATCAGAATGTATGGGCTCCTGGTGGCATATATAAGTGAGAACATCAGAATGTATGGGCTCCTGGTGGCATATATTAGTGAGAACAACAGAATGTGTGGGCTCCTGGTGGCATATATAAGTGAGGTGAGGACATCAGAATGTATGGGCTCCTGGTGGCATATATAAGTGAGGTGAGGACATCAGAATGTATGGGCTCCTGATGGCATATATAAGTGAGGTGAGAACATCAGAATGTATGGGCTCCTGGTGGCATATATAAGTGAGGTGACCATCAGAATGTATGGGCTCCTCTCCTGGTGGCATATATTAGTGAGCACATCAGAATGTATGGGCTCCTGGTGGCATATATTAGTGAGCACATCAGAATGTATGGGCTCCTGGTGGCATATATAAGTGAGAACATCAGAATGTATGGGCTCCTGGTGGCATATATTAGTGAGAACATCAGAATGTATGGGCTCCTGGTGGCATATATAAGTGAGATGAGGACATCAGAATGTATGGGCTCCTGATGGCATATATTAGTGAGAACAACAGAATGTATGGGCTCCTGGTGGCATATATAAGTGAGGTGAGGACATCAGAATGTATGGGCTCCTGGTGGCATATATTAGTGAGCACATCAGAATGTATGGGCTCCTGGTGGCATATATTAGTGAGAACATCAGAATGTATGGGCTCCTGGTGGCATATATAAGTGAGCACATCAGAATGTATGGGCTCCTGGTGGCATATATTAGTGAGAACATCAGAATGTATGGGCTCCTGGTGGCATATATTAGTGAGCACATCAGAATGTATGGGCTCCTGGTGGCATATATTAGTGAGAACATCAGAATGTATGGGCTCCTGGTGGCATATATAAGTGAGGTGAGGACATCAGAATGTATGCGCTCCTGGTGGCATATATTAGTGAGAACATCAGAATGTATGGGCTCCTGGTGGCATATATAAGTGAGGTGAGAACATCAGAATGTATGGGCTCCTGGTGGCATATATAAGTGAGATGAGGACATCAGAATGTATGGGCTCCTGGTGGCATATATTAGTGAGAACATCAGAATGTATGGGCTCCTGGTGGCATATATTAGTGAGCACATCAGAATGTATGGGCTCCTGGTGGCATATATTAGTGAGCACATCAGAATGTATGGGCTCCTGGTGGCATATATTAGTGAGCACATCAGAATGTATGGGCTCCTGGTGGCATATATAAGTGAGAACATCAGAATGTATGGGCTCCTGGTGGCATATATAAGTGAGATGAGGACATCAGAATGTATGGGCTCCTGCTGGCATATATAAGTGAGAACATCAGAATGTATGGGCTCCTGGTGGCATATATAAGTGAGAACATCAGAATGTATGGGATCCTGATGGCATATATTAGTGAGAACATCAGAATGTATGGGCTCCTGGTGGCATATATAAGTGAGGTGAGAACATCAGAATGTATGGGCTCCTGATGGCATATATAAGTGAGCACATCAGAATGTATGGGCTCCTGGTGGCATATATAAGTGAAAACATCAGAATGTATGGGCTCCTGGTGGCATATATAAGTGAGATGAGGACATCAGAATGTATGGGCTCCTGCTGGCATATATAAGTGAGAACATCAGAATGTATGGGCTCCTGGTGGCATATATAAGTGAGAACATCAGAATGTATGGGATCCTGATGGCATATATTAGTGAGAACATCAGAATGTATGGGCTCCTGGTGGCATATATAAGTGAGGTGAGGACATCAGAATGTATGGGCTCCTGGTGGCATATATAAGTGAGAACATCAGAATGTATGGGCTCCTGGTGGCATATATAAGTGAGAACATCAGAATGTATGGGCTCCTGATGGCATATATTAGTGAGAACATCAGAATGTATGGGCTCCTGGTGGCATATATAAGTGAGGTGAGGACATCAGAATGTATGGGCTCCTGGTGGCATATATAAGTGAGGTGAGAACATCAGAATGTATGGGCTCCTGGTGGCATATATTAGTGAGCACATCAGAATGTATGGGCTCCTCTCCTGGTGGCATATATTAGTGAGAACATCAGAATGTATGGGCTCCTGGTGGCATATATAAGTGAGGTGAGAACATCAGAATGTATGGGCTCCTGGTGGCATATATAAGTGAGAACATCAGAATGTATGGGCTCCTCTCCTGGTGGCATATATTAGTGAGAACATCAGAATGTATGGGCTCCTGGTGGCATATATAAGTGAGGTGAGGACATCAGAATGTATGGGCTCCTGATGGCATATATAAGTGAGGTGAGAACATCAGAATGTATGGGCTCCTGGTGGCATATATAAGTGAGGTGACCATCAGAATGTATGGGCTCCTCTCCTGGTGGCATATATTAGTGAGCACATCAGAATGTATGGGCTCCTGGTGGCATATATTAGTGAGCACATCAGAATGTATGGGCTCCTGGTGGCATATATAAGTGAGAACATCAGAATGTATGGGCTCCTGGTGGCATATATTAGTGAGAACAACAGAATGTGTGGGCTCCTGGTGGCATATATAAGTGAGGTGAGGACATCAGAATGTATGGGCTCCTGGTGGCATATATAAGTGAGGTGAGGACATCAGAATGTATGGGCTCCTGATGGCATATATAAGTGAGGTGAGAACATCAGAATGTATGGGCTCCTGGTGGCATATATAAGTGAGGTGACCATCAGAATGTATGGGCTCCTCTCCTGGTGGCATATATTAGTGAGCACATCAGAATGTATGGGCTCCTGGTGGCATATATTAGTGAGCACATCAGAATGTATGGGCTCCTGGTGGCATATATAAGTGAGAACATCAGAATGTATGGGCTCCTGGTGGCATATATTAGTGAGAACATCAGAATGTATGGGCTCCTGGTGGCATATATAAGTGAGATGAGGACATCAGAATGTATGGGCTCCTGATGGCATATATTAGTGAGAACAACAGAATGTATGGGCTCCTGGTGGCATATATAAGTGAGGTGAGGACATCAGAATGTATGGGCTCCTGGTGGCATATATTAGTGAGCACATCAGAATGTATGGGCTCCTGGTGGCATATATTAGTGAGAACATCAGAATGTATGGGCTCCTGGTGGCATATATAAGTGAGCACATCAGAATGTATGGGCTCCTGGTGGCATATATTAGTGAGAACATCAGAATGTATGGGCTCCTGGTGGCATATATTAGTGAGCACATCAGAATGTATGGGCTCCTGGTGGCATATATTAGTGAGAACATCAGAATGTATGGGCTCCTGGTGGCATATATAAGTGAGGTGAGGACATCAGAATGTATGCGCTCCTGGTGGCATATATTAGTGAGAACATCAGAATGTATGGGCTCCTGGTGGCATATATAAGTGAGGTGAGAACATCAGAATGTATGGGCTCCTGGTGGCATATATAAGTGAGATGAGGACATCAGAATGTATGGGCTCCTGGTGGCATATATTAGTGAGAACATCAGAATGTATGGGCTCCTGGTGGCATATATTAGTGAGCACATCAGAATGTATGGGCTCCTGGTGGCATATATTAGTGAGCACATCAGAATGTATGGGCTCCTGGTGGCATATATTAGTGAGCACATCAGAATGTATGGGCTCCTGGTGGCATATATAAGTGAGAACATCAGAATGTATGGGCTCCTGGTGGCATATATTAGTGAGAACATCAGAATGTATGGGCTCCTGGTGGCATATATAAGTGAGGTGAGGACATCAGAATGTATGGGCTCCTGGTGGCATATATTAGTGAGCACATCAGAATGTATGGGCTCCTCTCCTGGTGGCATATATTAGTGAGAACATCAGAATGTATGGGCTCCTGGTGGCATATATAAGTGAGGTGAGGACATCAGAATGTATGGGCTCCTGATGGCATATATAAGTGAGGTGAGAACATCAGAATGTATGGGCTCCTGGTGGCATATATAAGTGAGGTGACCATCAGAATGTATGGGCTCCTCTCCTGGTGGCATATATTAGTGAGCACATCAGAATGTATGGGCTCCTGGTGGCACATATTAGTGAGCACATCAGAATGTATGGGCTCCTGGTGGCATATATAAGTGAGAACATCAGAATGTATGGGCTCCTGGTGGCATATATTAGTGAGAACAACAGAATGTATGGGCTCCTGGTGGCATATATAAGTGAGGTGAGGACATCAGAATGTATGGGCTCCTGGTGGCATATATTAGTGAGCACATCAGAATGTATGGGCTCCTCTCCTGGTGGCATATATTAGTGAGAACATCAGAATGTATGGGCTCCTGGTGGCATATATAAGTGAGGTGAGGACATCAGAATGTATGGGCTCCTGATGGCATATATAAGTGAGGTGAGAACATCAGAATGTATGGGCTCCTGGTGGCATATATAAGTGAGAACATCAGAATGTATGGGCTCCTCTCCTGGTGGCATATGTTAGTGAGAACATCAGAATGTATGGGCTCCTGGTGGCATATATAAGTGAGGTGAGGACATCAGAATGTATGGGCTCCTGATGGCATATATAAGTGAGGTGAGAACATCAGAATGTATGGGCTCCTGGTGGCATATATAAGTGAGGTGACCATCAGAATGTATGGGCTCCTCTCCTGGTGGCATATATTAGTGAGCACATCAGAATGTATGGGCTCCTGGTGGCATATATAAGTGAGAACATCAGAATGTATGGGCTCCTGGTGGCATATATTAGTGAGAACATCAGAATGTATGGGCTCCTGGTGGCATATATAAGTGAGATGAGGACATCAGAATGTATGGGCTCCTGATGGCATATATTAGTGAGAACAACAGAATGTATGGGCTCCTGGTGGCATATATAAGTGAGGTGAGGACATCAGAATGTATGGGCTCCTGGTGGCATATATTAGTGAGAACATCAGAATGTATGGGCTCCTGGTGGCATATATAAGTGAGGTGAGGACATCAGAATGTATGCGCTCCTGGTGGCATATATTAGTGAGAACATCAGAATGTATGGGCTCCTGGTGGCATATATAAGTGAGGTGAGAACATCAGAATGTATGGGCTCCTGGTGGCATATATAAGTGAGATGAGGACATCAGAATGTATGGGCTCCTGGTGGCATATATTAGTGAGAACATCAGAATGTATGGGCTCCTGGTGGCATATATTAGTGAGCACATCAGAATGTATGGGCTCCTGGTGGCATATATTAGTGAGCACATCAGAATGTATGGGCTCCTCTCCTGGTGGCATATATTAGTGAGAACATCAGAATGTATGGGCTCCTGGTGGCATATATAAGTGAGGTGAGGACATCAGAATGTATGGGCTCCTGATGGCATATATAAGTGAGGTGAGAACATCAGAATGTATGGGCTCCTGGTGGCATATATAAGTGAGGTGACCATCAGAATGTATGGGCTCCTCTCCTGGTGGCATATATTAGTGAGCACATCAGAATGTATGGGCTCCTGGTGGCATATATTAGTGAGCACATCAGAATGTATGGGCTCCTGGTGGCATATATAAGTGAGAACATCAGAATGTATGGGCTCCTGGTGGCATATATTAGTGAGAACATCAGAATGTATGGGCTCCTGGTGGCATATATAAGTGAGATGAGGACATCAGAATGTATGGGCTCCTGATGGCATATATTAGTGAGAACAACAGAATGTATGGGCTCCTGGTGGCATATATAAGTGAGGTGAGGACATCAGAATGTATGGGCTCCTGGTGGCATATATTAGTGAGCACATCAGAATGTATGGGCTCCTGGTGGCATATATTAGTGAGAACATCAGAATGTATGGGCTCCTGGTGGCATATATAAGTGAGCACATCAGAATGTATGGGCTCCTGGTGGCATATATTAGTGAGAACATCAGAATGTATGGGCTCCTGGTGGCATATATTAGTGAGCACATCAGAATGTATGGGCTCCTGGTGGCATATATTAGTGAGAACATCAGAATGTATGGGCTCCTGGTGGCATATATAAGTGAGGTGAGGACATCAGAATGTATGCGCTCCTGGTGGCATATATTAGTGAGAACATCAGAATGTATGGGCTCCTGGTGGCATATATAAGTGAGGTGAGAACATCAGAATGTATGGGCTCCTGGTGGCATATATAAGTGAGATGAGGACATCAGAATGTATGGGCTCCTGGTGGCATATATTAGTGAGAACATCAGAATGTATGGGCTCCTGGTGGCATATATTAGTGAGCACATCAGAATGTATGGGCTCCTGGTGGCATATATTAGTGAGCACATCAGAATGTATGGGCTCCTGGTGGCATATATTAGTGAGCACATCAGAATGTATGGGCTCCTGGTGGCATATATAAGTGAGAACATCAGAATGTATGGGCTCCTGGTGGCATATATTAGTGAGAACATCAGAATGTATGGGCTCCTGGTGGCATATATAAGTGAGGTGAGGACATCAGAATGTATGGGCTCCTGGTGGCATATATTAGTGAGCACATCAGAATGTATGGGCTCCTCTCCTGGTGGCATATATTAGTGAGAACATCAGAATGTATGGGCTCCTGGTGGCATATATAAGTGAGGTGAGGACATCAGAATGTATGGGCTCCTGATGGCATATATAAGTGAGGTGAGAACATCAGAATGTATGGGCTCCTGGTGGCATATATAAGTGAGGTGACCATCAGAATGTATGGGCTCCTCTCCTGGTGGCATATATTAGTGAGCACATCAGAATGTATGGGCTCCTGGTGGCACATATTAGTGAGCACATCAGAATGTATGGTCTCCTGGTGGCATATATAAGTGAGAACATCAGAATGTATGGGCTCCTGGTGGCATATATTAGTGAGAACAACAGAATGTATGGGCTCCTGGTGGCATATATAAGTGAGGTGAGGACATCAGAATGTATGGGCTCCTGGTGGCATATATTAGTGAGCACATCAGAATGTATGGGCTCCTCTCCTGGTGGCATATATTAGTGAGAACATCAGAATGTATGGGCTCCTGGTGGCATATATAAGTGAGGTGAGGACATCAGAATGTATGGGCTCCTGATGGCATATATAAGTGAGGTGAGAACATCAGAATGTATGGGCTCCTGGTGGCATATATAAGTGAGAACATCAGAATGTATGGGCTCCTCTCCTGGTGGCATATGTTAGTGAGAACATCAGAATGTATGGGCTCCTGGTGGCATATATAAGTGAGGTGAGGACATCAGAATGTATGGGCTCCTGATGGCATATATAAGTGAGGTGAGAACATCAGAATGTATGGGCTCCTGGTGGCATATATAAGTGAGGTGACCATCAGAATGTATGGGCTCCTCTCCTGGTGGCATATATTAGTGAGCACATCAGAATGTATGGGCTCCTGGTGGCATATATAAGTGAGAACATCAGAATGTATGGGCTCCTGGTGGCATATATTAGTGAGAACATCAGAATGTATGGGCTCCTGGTGGCATATATAAGTGAGATGAGGACATCAGAATGTATGGGCTCCTGATGGCATATATTAGTGAGAACAACAGAATGTATGGGCTCCTGGTGGCATATATAAGTGAGGTGAGGACATCAGAATGTATGGGCTCCTGGTGGCATATATTAGTGAGAACATCAGAATGTATGGGCTCCTGGTGGCATATATAAGTGAGGTGAGGACATCAGAATGTATGCGCTCCTGGTGGCATATATTAGTGAGAACATCAGAATGTATGGGCTCCTGGTGGCATATATAAGTGAGGTGAGAACATCAGAATGTATGGGCTCCTGGTGGCATATATAAGTGAGATGAGGACATCAGAATGTATGGGCTCCTGGTGGCATATATTAGTGAGAACATCAGAATGTATGGGCTCCTGGTGGCATATATTAGTGAGCACATCAGAATGTATGGGCTCCTGGTGGCATATATTAGTGAGCACATCAGAATGTATGGGCTCCTCTCCTGGTGGCATATATTAGTGAGAACATCAGAATGTATGGGCTCCTGGTGGCATATATAAGTGAGGTGAGGACATCAGAATGTATGGGCTCCTGATGGCATATATAAGTGAGGTGAGAACATCAGAATGTATGGGCTCCTGGTGGCATATATAAGTGAGGTGACCATCAGAATGTATGGGCTCCTCTCCTGGTGGCATATATTAGTGAGCACATCAGAATGTATGGGCTCCTGGTGGCACATATTAGTGAGCACATCAGAATGTATGGGCTCCTGGTGGCATATATAAGTGAGAACATCAGAATGTATGGGCTCCTGGTGGCATATATTAGTGAGAACAACAGAATGTATGGGCTCCTGGTGGCATATATAAGTGAGGTGAGGACATCAGAATGTATGGGCTCCTGGTGGCATATATTAGTGAGCACATCAGAATGTATGGGCTCCTCTCCTGGTGGCATATATTAGTGAGAACATCAGAATGTATGGGCTCCTGGTGGCATATATAAGTGAGATGAGGACATCAGAATGTATGGGCTCCTGATGGCATATATAAGTGAGGTGAGAACATCAGAATGTATGGGCTCCTGGTGGCATATATAAGTGAGAACATCAGAATGTATGGGCTCCTCTCCTGGTGGCATATATTAGTGAGAACATCAGAATGTATGGGCTCCTGGTGGCATATATAAGTGAGGTGAGGACATCAGAATGTATGGGCTCCTGATGGCATATATAAGTGAGGTGAGAACATCAGAATGTATGGGCTCCTGGTGGCATATATAAGTGAGGTGACCATCAGAATGTATGGGCTCCTCTCCTGGTGGCATATATTAGTGAGCACATCAGAATGTATGGGCTCCTGGTGGCATATATAAGTGAGAACATCAGAATGTATGGGCTCCTGGTGGCATATATTAGTGAGAACATCAGAATGTATGGGCTCCTGGTGGCATATATAAGTGAGATGAGGACATCAGAATGTATGGGCTCCTGATGGCATATATTAGTGAGAACAACAGAATGTATGGGCTCCTGGTGGCATATATAAGTGAGGTGAGGACATCAGAATGTATGGGCTCCTGGTGGCATATATTAGTGAGCACATCAGAATGTATGGGCTCCTGGTGGCATATATTAGTGAGAACATCAGAATGTATGGGCTCCTGGTGGCATATATAAGTGAGGTGAGGACATCAGAATGTATGCGCTCCTGGTGGCATATATTAGTGAGAACATCAGAATGTATGGGCTCCTGGTGGCATATATAAGTGAGGTGAGAACATCAGAATGTATGGGCTCCTGGTGGCATATATAAGTGAGATGAGGACATCAGAATGTATGGGCTCCTGGTGGCATATATTAGTGAGAACATCAGAATGTATGGGCTCCTGGTGGCATATATTAGTGAGCACATCAGAATGTATGGGCTCCTGGTGGCATATATTAGTGAGCACATCAGAATGTATGGGCTCCTGGTGGCATATATTAGTGAGCACATCAGAATGTATGGGCTCCTGGTGGCATATATAAGTGAGAACATCAGAATGTATGGGCTCCTGGTGGCATATATTAGTGAGCACATCAGAATGTATGGGCTCCTGGTGGCATATATTAGTGAGCACATCAGAATGTATGGGCTCCTGGTGGCATATATAAGTGAGCACATCAGAATGTATGGGCTCCTGGTGGCATATATAAGTGAGCACATCAGAATGTATGGGCTCCTGGTGGCATATATAAGTGAGCACATCAGAATGTATGGGCTCCTGGTGGCATATATAAGTGAGAACATCAGAATGTATGGGCTCCTGGTGGCATATATTAGTGAGAACATCAGAATGTATGGGCTCCTGGTGGCATATATTAGTGAGCACATCAGAATGTATGGGCTCCTGGTGGCATATATAAGTGAGATGAGGACATCAGAATGTATGGGCTCCTGGTGGCATATATAAGTGAGATGAGGACATCAGAATGTATGGGCTCCTGGTGGCATATATTAGTGAGCACATCAGAATGTATGGGCTCCTGGTGGCATATATTAGTGAGAACATCAGAATGTATGGGCTCCTGGTGGCATATATAAGTGAGGTGACCATCAGAATGTATGGGCTCCTGGTGGCATATATAAGTGAGGTGAGGACATCAGAATGTATGGGCTCCTGGTGGCATATATAAGTGAGGTGAGGACATCAGAATGTATGGGCTCCTGATGGCATATATAAGTGAGCACATCAGAATGTATGGGCTCCTGGTGGCATATATTAGTGAGAACATCAGAATGTATGGGCTCCTGGTGGCATATATAAGTGAGGTGAGAACATCAGAATGTATGGGCTCCTGGTGGCATATATAAGTGAGGTAAGGACATCAGAATGTATGGGCTCCTGGTGGCATATATAAGTGAGCACATCAGAATGTATGGGCTCCTGGTGGCATATATAAGTGAGGTGAGGACATCAGAATGTATGGGCTCCTGGTGGCATATATAAGTGAGGTGACCATCAGAATGTATGCGCTCCTGGTAGTATATATTAGTGATCACATCAGAATGTATGGGCTCCTGGTGGCATATATTAGTGAGCACATCAGAATGTATGCGCTCCTGGTAGTATATATTAGTGAGCACATCAGAATGTATGGGCTCCTGGTGGCATATATTAGTGAGCACATCAGAATGTATGGGCTCCTGGTGGTATATATTAGTGAGCACATCAGAATGTATGGGCTCCTGGTGGCATATATTAGTGAGAACATCAGAATGTATGCGCTCCTGGTAGTATATATTAGTGAGCACATCAGAATGTATGGGCTCCTGGTGGCATATATTAGTGAGCACATCAGAATGTATGGGCTCCTGATGGCATATATTAGTGAGCACATCAGAATGTATGGGCTCCTGGTGGCATATATAAGTTAGAACATCAGAATGTATGGGCTCCTGATTGCATATATAAGTGAGGTGAGCACATCAGAATGTATGGGCTCCTGGTGGCATATATTAGTGAGCACATCAGAATGTATGGGCTCCTGGTGGCATATATAAGTGAGAACATCAGAATGTATGGGCTCCTGGTGGCATATATTAGTGAGAACATCAGAATGTATGGGCTCCTGGTGGCATATATAAGTGAGAACATCAGAATGTATGGGCTCCTGGTGGCATATATTAGTGAGAACATCAGAATGTATGGGCTCCTGGTGGCATATATAAGTGAGATGAGGACATCAGAATGTATGGGCTCCTGATGGCATATATTAGTGAGAACATCAGAATGTATGGGCTCCTGGTGGCATATATAAGTGAGATGAGGACATCAGAATGTATGGGCTCCTGGTGGCATATATTAGTGAGAACATCAGAATGTATGGGCTCCTGGTGGCATATATAAGTGAGAACATCAGAATGTATGGGCTCCTGGTGGCATATATTAGTGAGAACATCAGAATGTATGGGCTCCTGGTGGCATATATAAGTGAGATGAGGACATCAGAATGTATGGGCTCCTGGTGGCATATATTAGTGAGAACATCAGAATGTATGGGCTCCTGGTGGCATATATAAGTGAGAACATCAGAATGTATGGGCTCCTGGTGGCATATATTAGTGAGAACATCAGAATGTATGGGCTCCTGGTGGCATATATAAGTGAGATGAGGACATCAGAATGTATGGGCTCCTGATGGCATATATTAGTGAGAACAACAGAATGTATGGGCTCCTGGTGGCATATATAAGTGAGGTGAGGACATCAGAATGTATGGGCTCCTGGTGGCATATATTAGTGAGCACATCAGAATGTATGGGCTCCTGGTGGCATATATTAGTGAGAACATCAGAATGTATGGGCTCCTGGTGGCATATATAAGTGAGGTGAGGACATCAGAATGTATGCGCTCCTGGTGGCATATATTAGTGAGAACATCAGAATGTATGGGCTCCTGGTGGCATATATAAGTGAGATGAGGACATCAGAATGTATGGGTTCCTGGTGGCATATATTAGTGAGCACATCAGAATGTATGGGCTCCTGGTGGCATATATTAGTGAGCACATCAGAATGTATGGGCTCCTGGTGGCATATATTAGTGAGCACATCAGAATGTATGGGCTCCTGGTGGCATATATAAGTGAGCACATCAGAATGTATGGGCTCCTGGTGGCATATATTAGTGAGCACATCAGAATGTATGGGCTCCTGGTGGCATATATTAGTGAGCACATCAGAATGTATGGGCTCCTGGTGGCATATATAAGTGAGAACATCAGAATGTATGGGCTCCTGGTGGCATATATTAGTGAGCACATCAGAATGTATGGGCTCCTGGTGGCATATATTAGTGAGCACATCAGAATGTATGGGCTCCTGGTGGCATATATAAGTGAGAACATCAGAATGTATGGGCTCCTGGTGGCATATATTAGTGAGAACATCAGAATGTATGGGCTCCTGGTGGCATATATAAGTGAGATGAGGACATCAGAATGTATGGGCTCCTGATGGCATATATTAGTGAGAACAACAGAATGTATGGGCTCCTGGTGGCATATATAAGTGAGGTGAGGACATCAGAATGTATGGGCTCCTGGTGGCATATATTAGTGAGCACATCAGAATGTATGGGCTCCTGGTGGCATATATTAGTGAGAACATCAGAATGTATGGGCTCCTGGTGGCATATATAAGTGAGGTGAGGACATCAGAATGTATGCGCTCCTGGTGGCATATATTAGTGAGAACATCAGAATGTATGGGCTCCTGGTGGCATATATAAGTGAGGTGAGAACATCAGAATGTATGGGCTCCTGGTGGCATATATAAGTGAGATGAGGACATCAGAATGTATGGGCTCCTGGTGGCATATATTAGTGAGAACATCAGAATGTATGGGCTCCTGGTGGCATATATTAGTGAGCACATCAGAATGTATGGGCTCCTGGTGGCATATATTAGTGAGCACATCAGAATGTATGGGCTCCTGGTGGCATATATTAGTGAGCACATCAGAATGTATGGGCTCCTGGTGGCATATATAAGTGAGAACATCAGAATGTATGGGCTCCTGGTGGCATATATTAGTGAGAACATCAGAATGTATGGGCTCCTGGTGGCATATATTAGTGAGCACATCAGAATGTATGGGCTCCTGGTGGCATATATAAGTGAGAACATCAGAATGTATGGGCTCCTGGTGGCATATATAAGTGAGATGAGGACATCAGAATGTATGGGCTCCTGGTGGCATATATAAGTGAGATGAGGACATCAGAATGTATGGGCTCCTGGTGGCATATATAAGTGAGATGAGGACATCAGAATGTATGGGCTCCTGATGGCATATATTAGTGAGAACAACAGAATGTATGGGCTCCTGGTGGCATATATAAGTGAGGTGAGGACATCAGAATGTATGGGCTCCTGGTGGCATATATTAGTGAGCACATCAGAATGTATGGGCTCCTGGTGGCATATATTAGTGAGAACATCAGAATGTATGGGCTCCTGGTGGCATATATAAGTGAGGTGAGGACATCAGAATGTATGCGCTCCTGGTGGCATATATTAGTGAGAACATCAGAATGTATGGGCTCCTGGTGGCATATATAAGTGAGGTGAGAACATCAGAATGTATGGGCTCCTGGTGGCATATATAAGTGAGATGAGGACATCAGAATGTATGGGCTCCTGGTGGCATATATTAGTGAGAACATCAGAATGTATGGGCTCCTGGTGGCATATATTAGTGAGCACATCAGAATGTATGGGCTCCTGGTGGCATATATTAGTGAGCACATCAGAATGTATGGGCTCCTGGTGGCATATATTAGTGAGCACATCAGAATGTATGGGCTCCTGGTGGCATATATAAGTGAGAACATCAGAATGTATGGGCTCCTGGTGGCATATATTAGTGAGAACATCAGAATGTATGGGCTCCTGGTGGCATATATTAGTGAGCACATCAGAATGTATGGGCTCCTGGTGGCATATTGTCACGGCCAGGTGTACGGGCAGGCCCAGGAGGTGGATCCACTGGACCGAACTCCTAGATGGTAGGAAAGAGTCCGGCAGCTGGAACACTAGAAACAGCAGAACAGTCCTTGCACACGGGAATAGCGGAGAAGTCCCTGGGACCACGGAGTTATGGGTGGTAGTCCGGGTGACGCAGCTCAGGTTCGGAAGCCGAGATGATGTCAGGCGGGGTCCGGAACCTTGGGAGCAAGATGACGGGTCACCGCAGGGATCCGAGATGGTGCGGACTGTCAGGATGGCAGAAGGACAGCGTTCGGGGTTCAGGATACGGCAGACTGGATGGCGAGGCAAGCACGGCTCTACAAAGAGAGATAGGTGAGTACATGCACTGAAACACCAGGAGACCTGACTCCTAGCTTAGGGAACACGAAGATCAGGCCCCGCCCCCTTGGACAATACACCCCTTTATACCCTGTACCTGATTAGCCTCATTACCTGTTAATGGACGCTGGCCCTTTAAGAAAGGGTCAGTGACCGCGCGCGCGCCCTAATGCGCATGCGCGCAGCCCGGGTGCCAGAAGCCAGGGAAGGAGGCTGAGAAGAGGACGCAGGGGAGCCGGCCAGGGCCTGGGAAGCCGTCGGGCGCCGCGATCGGGGACCAGGGGGCCTGGGAAGGACGGGGACCGGAGGCTGGAGAGCGGGGAGCGTGGCAGGTGAGCCGGGGAGCGGGGCTGAGGACCCGGGGAGGGAAGCCAAGGACCCGGGGAGCGTGACAGTACCCCCCCCCCCACGCCCCCCTCCCCGCAACCGGGACATGAAGGCACGGATCAGAGGAGTGCCCACGTTCTCCCTGGGCTCCCAGGACCTATCCTCAGGACCATACCCCTCCCAGTCCACCAGGAAGAACTGACGACCTCGAACGGTCTTCATGGCCACGATATCCCTTACCGCATAGATGTCGTCATCGGCAATAGGTGGAGGAGCCGGACAGGCAGCAGCGGAGAAGGGACCAAGGACGACCGGCTTGAGCAGGGAGACGTGGAAAGAGTTGGGAATCCTCATCGTGGCCGGGAGCTGTAGCTTGTAGGAGACCTCATTGATCTTGCTGAGGACCTTAAACGGCCCGATGTAGCGAGGACCCAGCTTGTAGGAAGGTATCTTCAATCGGATGTACTGGGAAGCAAGCCAGACCAGGTCACCAGGAGAGAAACACGGAGGGTCCAGACGCCTCTTGTCAGCGTGTTTCTTCATCCGCTGGGAAGCGCGTCCAAGGGACGCCTTGACAGAGTCCCAAATGGTAGCGAAGTCACGGGCTACAGTATCAGCCGCAGGGACATCCGAAGAAGGGGATATAGGCAATGGAACGGAGGGCTGAAGTCCGTAAACGACATGGAAGGGAGATTTGGAGGACGACTCACTGATGTGGTGGTTATGTGAGAATTCAGCCCAAGGCAGAAGCGTGGACCAGTCGTCGTGATGGGCGTTGACATAGTGACGTAAGAAGGATGTCAAGATTTGATTGACCCTCTCCACTTGGCCATTAGACTGAGGATGGTAAGCAGAAGAAAAGTCCAGAGTCACTCCCAGATGCTTGCAGAGCGCCCTCCAGAAGCGGGAGGTGAACTGAGTTCCTCTGTCGGACACGATGTGGGATGGAAAGCCATGCAAGCGGAAGATGTGATGTATATAGGCTTCCGCGAGTTCCTGAGCAGAGGGCAGTCCGGCCATAGGGACGAAGTGAGCCATTTTGGAGAACCGGTCCACCACGACCCATATGACTGTGTGTCCGGAGGATAATGGCAAGTCCGTAATAAAGTCCATCGCTATGTGTTGCCACGGAACTGAGGGTATAGGCAGAGGCAGAAGACGGCCATAGGGCAGGTGTTTGGGCGTCTTGTTCCTGGCACAAGAGGAGCAGGCAGAGACATAAGCAGCGACGTCCGTGCGAAGGGATGGCCACCAGTAATGGCGTACAATCGCACCCCATGTTCTCTTCTGGCCTGCATGACCGGCTGTTTTGGAGGCATGACCCCAGTGTAACACTTTTTGCCTGTCAGTCTCAGAGACATAGGTCTTCCCGGGCGGTATCTGGGCCAGAGTGACAGGGGCCACCGGAATAATCTTGCTAGGAGGGATGATAGGTTGGGTAGTCTCTTCCTCCTGCTCCATGGGCACGAAAGACCTAGACAAGGCATCAGCGCGTACATTCTTGTCCGCGGGTCTGAAATGGAGCTGGAAGTCAAACCTGGCAAAGAATAAGGACCACCTGGCTTGCCGTGGGTTCAGTCGCTGAGCGGACCGCAGGTATTCCAGGTTCTTGTGGTCCGTGTAGATAATCACGGGGTACACTGCTCCTTCCAGGAGGTAGCGCCACTCCTCCAGAGCCAGTTTGACCGCCAATAGTTCTCGGTCACCGATGGTGTAATTACGTTCCGGCGCTGAGAAGCTCTTGGAGAAGAAACCGCAAGTCACCATCTTGCCGGAGGAGGATTTCTGCATGAGCACTGCTCCAGCCCCCGAGGAGGAGGCATCCACTTCCAAGGTGAACTGGCGGTTTAACTCCGGACGGTGGAGTACAGGAGCGGAGGCAAATGCTCGCTTCAGGGAGCAAAACGCGGCGTCGGCCGCAGGTGACCAGTCCTTTGGATTAGCCTCCTTTTTGGTCAAAGCGGAGAGAGGAGCAGTCAGGGCAGAGAAGTGAGGGATAAACTGGCGGTAGTAGTTGGCGAATCCCAGGAACCGTTGGATTGCCTTCAGTCCAGAAGGAGGAGGCCAGTTGAGTATGGAGGAGACCTTCTTTGGATCCATCTGCAGTCCAGTGCCCGAGATGATGTATCCCAGGAAAGGGAGAGAAGACTGCTCAAAGACGCACTTCTCATATTTGGCGTAAAGACGATTCTCCCTCAGTCTTTGCAGAACCAGCTGTACGTTCTCTCTATGGGTCTGGAGGTCCGGAGAGAAGATAAGGATGTCATCCAGATAAACTACGACACAGACGTAGAGGAGGTCCCGGAATATGTCGTTCACCAATTCTTGGAAGACTGCTGGTGCGTTGCACAGGCCGAAGGGCATCACGCAGTATTCATAGTGCCCATCGCGAGTATTAAACGCGGTCTTCCATTCGTCCCCAGAGCGGATACGAACTAGGTTGTAGGCACCCCGAAGATCCAGCTTGGTGAACACACGGGCTCCTCTGAGCCGGTCGAACAATTCGGGGATGAGCGGCAGAGGGTACTTGTTTTTGACGGTGATCTGATTTAGACCCCGGTAGTCGATGCATGGGCGTAGGTCACCCTCTTTCTTCTTCACGAAGAAGAAGCCTGCTCCCGCAGGAGAGGAGGATCTCCGGATGAATCCTTTTGCCAGGCTCTCTGTGATGTAGGTAGACATGGCCCTGGTTTCGGCCGGAGACAACGGATATATCCGTCCTCGAGGTGGTGTTGTTCCTGGGAGCAGGTCGATGGCACAATCGTAGGGACGGTGTGGCGGAAGTACCTCAGACTCCTTCTTGTCAAAAACGTCTGCGAAGGACCAATAGGCCGAGGGCAGTTCCGGTAGGTTCTCTGGAACCGGAGGTCGTCGGATAGGTTGTATGGACTTCAGACACTTCTCATGACAAGCAGAACCCCATCGGGTGATTTCGCCAGTACCCCAGCTGACTGATGGTTCGTGTGTCCGCAACCAGGGAAGTCCCAGCAGGATCTGGTGGGACATGTGTGGAAGGACGTAGAGAGTGATGTTCTCGGTGTGCAGGGCACCGATACGCAGTTCGACCGGTCTGGTGACCCAGGAGATGGTATCAGAGAGGGGTCTCCCATCCACAGAGGCAATCACTAGGGGCTTCTCGAGTAGAGTAACAGGCAGCTGGTACTTGTCCACCGTGGCCTGCTGGATGAAATTGCCTGCTGCTCCAGAGTCGAGGTATGCCTCAGCCGTGAAGCGCGTCTCTCCCGTTGACACTTGCACAGTCCACATAACCGGGTCTGAGAGAGTCCCAGCACCTAGGGTGGCCTCTCCTACCAACCCTAGGCTTTGGAGTTTCCCGGCCTTTCCGGACAGGAGCGTAGGAGGTGAGTGTCCTCTCCGCAGTAAAAGCAGAGGCCCTTGGCGAGCCGCTCTGCTCGACGTTGTTCAGATTGCCGTACTCGGTCGATCTGCATGGGCTCGTGGACGGGAATCCCAGCTGTAGATGACTGCGATACGGAGGGCTTCTGTGGAGGAGGGGAATGTCGTACCGGACGTCTCTCCCGAGACAGCTCTTTGGAGCGCTCCTGAAAACGAATGTCCACTCGAGTTGCTAGGGCAATCAGGGCATCTAGGGTGGAGGGCACGTCACGACCCGCCAACTCATCTTTGATGCGACTCGAGAGTCCTTCCCAGAAGGCGGCTGTTAGGGCCTCATTATTCCACCCGAGTTCAGAAGCCAACGTGCGGAAACGGATGGCGTATTGGCCCACCGTCAGTGTTCCTTGACGTAAGCGGAGGAGGGATGAAGCAGACACAGAGGCGCGTCCCGGCTCGTCAAAGGTGCTGCGGAAGGCCTGCAGGAACTCTTGAAGATCCTTGGTCATAGGGTCCTCCTTCTCCCACAACGGGTTCATCCACGCCAGTGCCTCGCCCTCCAGGTGAGACATGATGAAGGCGACCTTGGCTTGGTCGGAGGCAAACAGATGTGGCAGCTGCGTGAAGTGGAGGGAGCATTGGTTTATAAACCCCCTGCAAGTCTTGGGATCTCCGGCGTACCGGGGTGGTGAGGCCAAACGCAGTCTGGAAGCATCCGAAGAAGCGGCCACGGGAGCGGGGGACGTGGCTTGACTAGTGGCGGCTTGGGATGTTGTAGACGTGACTGCCGCTTGTAGCATGGTCAGGCGGGTGTCCACGGAAGTCATGAAGTTCAGCATGCGGGTCTGGACTTCACGCTGGCGTTGGAGTTCCTCTTGCAAGGCCGCTAGTGCTGCAGCGGGATCCATGGCCTGATCTTACTGTCACGGCCAGGTGTACGGGCAGGCCCAGGAGGTGGATCCACTGGACCGAACTCCTAGATGGTAGGAAAGAGTCCGGCAGCTGGAACACTAGAAACAGCAGAACAGTCCTTGCACACGGGAATAGCGGAGAAGTCCCTGGGACCACGGAGTTATGGGTGGTAGTCCGGGTGACGCAGCTCAGGTTCGGAAGCCGAGATGATGTCAGGCGGGGTCCGGAACCTTGGGAGCAAGATGACGGGTCACCGCAGGGATCCGAGATGGTGCGGACTGTCAGGATGGCAGAAGGACAGCGTTCAGGGTTCAGGATACGGCAGACTGGATGGCGAGGCAAGCACGGCTCTACAAAGAGAGATAGGTGAGTACATGCACTGAAACACCAGGAGACCTGACTCCTAGCTTAGGGAACACGAAGATCAGGCCCCGCCCCCTTGGACAATACACCCCTTTATACCCTGTACCTGATTAGCCTCATTACCTGTTAATGGACGCTGGCCCTTTAAGAAAGGGTCAGTGACCGCGCGCGCGCCCTAATGCGCATGCGCGCAGCCCGGGTGCCAGAAGCCAGGGAAGGAGGCTGAGAAGAGGACGCAGGGGAGCCGGCCAGGGCCTGGGAAGCCGTCGGGCGCCGCGATCGGGGACCAGGGGGCCTGGGAAGGACGGGGACCGGAGGCTGGAGAGCGGGGAGCGTGGCAGGTGAGCCGGGGAGCGGGGCTGAGGACCCGGGGAGGGAAGCCAAGGACCCGGGGAGCGTGACACATATATAAGTGAGCACATCAGAATGTATGGGCTCCTGGTGGCATATATAAGTGAGAACATCAGAATGTATGGGCTCCTGGTGGCATATATTAGTGAGAACATCAGAATGTATGGGCTCCTGGTGGCATATATTAGTGAGCACATCAGAATGTATGGGCTCCTGGTGGCATATATTAGTGAGCACATCAGAATGTATGGGCTCCTGGTGGCATATATAAGTGAGAACATCAGAATGTATGGGCTCCTGGTGGCATATATTAGTGAGAACATCAGAATGTATGGGCTCCTGGTGGCATATATAAGTGAGATGAGGACATCAGAATGTATGGGCTCCTGATGGCATATATTAGTGAGAACAACAGAATGTATGGGCTCCTGGTGGCATATATAAGTGAGGTGAGGACATCAGAATGTATGGGCTCCTGGTGGCATATATTAGTGAGCACATCAGAATGTATGGGCTCCTGGTGGCATATATTAGTGAGAACATCAGAATGTATGGGCTCCTGGTGGCATATATAAGTGAGGTGAGGACATCAGAATGTATGCGCTCCTGGTGGCATATATTAGTGAGAACATCAGAATGTATGGGCTCCTGGTGGCATATATAAGTGAGGTGAGAACATCAGAATGTATGGGCTCCTGGTGGCATATATAAGTGAGATGAGGACATCAGAATGTATGGGCTCCTGGTGGCATATATTAGTGAGAACATCAGAATGTATGGGCTCCTGGTGGCATATATTAGTGAGCACATCAGAATGTATGGGCTCCTGGTGGCATATATTAGTGAGCACATCAGAATGTATGGGCTCCTCTCCTGGTGGCATATATTAGTGAGAACATCAGAATGTATGGGCTCCTGGTGGCATATATAAGTGAGGTGAGGACATCAGAATGTATGGGCTCCTGATGGCATATATAAGTGAGGTGAGAACATCAGAATGTATGGGCTCCTGGTGGCATATATAAGTGAGGTGACCATCAGAATGTATGGGCTCCTCTCCTGGTGGCATATATTAGTGAGCACATCAGAATGTATGGGCTCCTGGTGGCACATATTAGTGAGCACATCAGAATGTATGGGCTCCTGGTGGCATATATAAGTGAGAACATCAGAATGTATGGGCTCCTGGTGGCATATATTAGTGAGAACAACAGAATGTATGGGCTCCTGGTGGCATATATAAGTGAGGTGAGGACATCAGAATGTATGGGCTCCTGGTGGCATATATTAGTGAGCACATCAGAATGTATGGGCTCCTCTCCTGGTGGCATATATTAGTGAGAACATCAGAATGTATGGGCTCCTGGTGGCATATATAAGTGAGGTGAGGACATCAGAATGTATGGGCTCCTGATGGCATATATAAGTGAGGTGAGAACATCAGAATGTATGGGCTCCTGGTGGCATATATAAGTGAGAACATCAGAATGTATGGGCTCCTCTCCTGGTGGCATATATTAGTGAGAACATCAGAATGTATGGGCTCCTGGTGGCATATATAAGTGAGGTGAGGACATCAGAATGTATGGGCTCCTGATGGCATATATAAGTGAGGTGAGAACATCAGAATGTATGGGCTCCTGGTGGCATATATAAGTGAGGTGACCATCAGAATGTATGGGCTCCTCTCCTGGTGGCATATATTAGTGAGCACATCAGAATGTATGGGCTCCTGGTGGCATATATAAGTGAGAACATCAGAATGTATGGGCTCCTGGTGGCATATATTAGTGAGAACATCAGAATGTATGGGCTCCTGGTGGCATATATAAGTGAGATGAGGACATCAGAATGTATGGGCTCCTGATGGCATATATTAGTGAGAACAACAGAATGTATGGGCTCCTGGTGGCATATATAAGTGAGGTGAGGACATCAGAATGTATGGGCTCCTGGTGGCATATATTAGTGAGCACATCAGAATGTATGGGCTCCTGGTGGCATATATTAGTGAGAACATCAGAATGTATGGGCTCCTGGTGGCATATATAAGTGAGGTGAGGACATCAGAATGTATGCGCTCCTGGTGGCATATATTAGTGAGAACATCAGAATGTATGGGCTCCTGGTGGCATATATAAGTGAGGTGAGAACATCAGAATGTATGGGCTCCTGGTGGCATATATAAGTGAGATGAGGACATCAGAATGTATGGGCTCCTGGTGGCATATATTAGTGAGCACATCAGAATGTATGGGCTCCTGGTGGCATATATTAGTGAGCACATCAGAATGTATGGGCTCCTGGTGGCATATATTAGTGAGCACATCAGAATGTATGGGCTCCTGGTGGCATATATTAGTGAGCACATCAGAATGTATGGGCTCCTGGTGGCATATATAAGTGAGAACATCAGAATGTATGGGCTCCTGGTGGCATATATTAGTGAGAACATCAGAATGTATGGGCTCCTGGTGGCATATATTAGTGAGCACATCAGAATGTATGGGCTCCTGGTGGCATATATAAGTGAGAACATCAGAATGTATGGGCTCCTGGTGGCATATATAAGTGAGATGAGGACATCAGAATGTATGGGCTCCTGGTGGCATATATAAGTGAGATGAGGACATCAGAATGTATGGGCTCCTGGTGGCATATATAAGTGAGGTGAGGACATCAGAATGTATGCGCTCCTGGTGGCATATATTAGTGAGAACATCAGAATGTATGGGCTCCTGGTGGCATATATAAGTGAGGTGACCATCAGAATGTATGCGCTCCTGGTGGCATATATTAGTGAGAACATCAGAATGTATGGGCTCCTGGTGGCATATATAAGTGAGGTGAGAACATCAGAATGTATGGGCTCCTGGTGGCATATATAAGTGAGGTGAGGACATCAGAATGTATGGGCTCCTGGTGGCATATATAAGTGAGGTGAGGACATCAGAATGTATGGGCTCCTGATGGCATATATAAGTGAGCACATCAGAATGTATGGGCTCCTGGTGGCATATATTAGTGAGAACATCAGAATGTATGGGCTCCTGGTGGCATATATAAGTGAGGTGAGAACATCAGAATGTATGGGCTCCTGGTGGCATATATAAGTGAGGTAAGGACATCAGAATGTATGGGCTCCTGGTGGCATATATAAGTGAGCACATCAGAATGTATGGGCTCCTGGTGGCATATATAAGTGAGGTGAGGACATCAGAATGTATGGGCTCCTGGTGGCATATATAAGTGAGGTGACCATCAGAATGTATGCGCTCCTGGTAGTATATATTAGTGATCACATCAGAATGTATGGGCTCCTGGTGGCATATATTAGTGAGCAGATCAGAATGTATGCGCTCCTGGTAGTATATATTAGTGAGCACATCAGAATGTATGGGCTCCTGGTGGCATATATTAGTGAGCACATCAGAATGTATGGGCTCCTGGTGGTATATATTAGTGAGCACATCAGAATGTATGGGCTCCTGGTGGCATATATTAGTGAGAACATCAGAATGTATGCGCTCCTGGTAGTATATATTAGTGAGCACATCAGAATGTATGGGCTCCTGGTGGCATATATTAGTGAGCACATCAGAATGTATGGGCTCCTGATGGCATATATTAGTGAGCACATCAGAATGTATGGGCTCCTGGTGGCATATATAAGTGAGAACATCAGAATGTATGGGCTCCTGATGGCATATATAAGTGAGGTGAGAACATCAGAATGTATGGGCTCCTGGTGGCATATATAAGTGAGGTGACCATCAGAATGTATGGGCTCCTCTCCTGGTGGCATATATTAGTGAGCACATCAGAATGTATGGGCTCCTGGTGGCATATATTAGTGAGCACATCAGAATGTATGGGCTCCTGGTGGCATATATAAGTGAGAACATCAGAATGTATGGGCTCCTGGTGGCATATATTAGTGAGAACATCAGAATGTATGGGCTCCTGGTGGCATATATAAGTGAGAACATCAGAATGTATGGGCTCCTGGTGGCATATATTAGTGAGAACATCAGAATGTATGGGCTCCTGGTGGCATATATAAGTGAGATGAGGACATCAGAATGTATGGGCTCCTGATGGCATATATTAGTGAGAACATCAGAATGTATGGGCTCCTGGTGGCATATATAAGTGAGATGAGGACATCAGAATGTATGGGCTCCTGGTGGCATATATTAGTGAGAACATCAGAATGTATGGGCTCCTGGTGGCATATATAAGTGAGAACATCAGAATGTATGGGCTCCTGGTGGCATATATTAGTGAGAACATCAGAATGTATGGGCTCCTGGTGGCATATATAAGTGAGATGAGGACATCAGAATGTATGGGCTCCTGGTGGCATATATTAGTGAGAACATCAGAATGTATGGGCTCCTGGTGGCATATATAAGTGAGAACATCAGAATGTATGGGCTCCTGGTGGCATATATTAGTGAGAACATCAGAATGTATGGGCTCCTGGTGGCATATATAAGTGAGATGAGGACATCAGAATGTATGGGCTCCTGATGGCATATATTAGTGAGAACATCAGAATGTATGGGCTCCTGGTGGCATATATAAGTGAGATGAGGACATCAGAATGTATGGGCTCCTGGTGGCATATATTAGTGAGAACATCAGAATGTATGGGCTCCTGGTGGCATATATAAGTGAGAACATCAGAATGTATGGGCTCCTGGTGGCATATATTAGTGAGAACATCAGAATGTATGGGCTCCTGGTGGCATATATAAGTGAGATGAGGACATCAGAATGTATGGGCTCCTGATGGCATATATTAGTGAGAACAACAGAATGTATGGGCTCCTGGTGGCATATATAAGTGAGGTGAGGACATCAGAATGTATGGGCTCCTGGTGGCATATATTAGTGAGCACATCAGAATGTATGGGCTCCTGGTGGCATATATTAGTGAGAACATCAGAATGTATGGGCTCCTGGTGGCATATATAAGTGAGGTGAGGACATCAGAATGTATGCGCTCCTGGTGGCATATATTAGTGAGAACATCAGAATGTATGGGCTCCTGGTGGCATATATTAGTGAGCACATCAGAATGTATGGGCTCCTGGTGGCATATATAAGTGAGAACATCAGAATGTATGGGCTCCTGGTGGCATATATTAGTGAGCACATCAGAATGTATGGGCTCCTGGTGGCATATATAAGTGAGGTGAGGACATCAGAATGTATGGGCTCCTGGTGGCATATATAAGTGAGGTGAGGACATCAGAATGTATGGGCTCCTGATGGCATATATAAGTGAGGTGAGAACATCAGAATGTATGGGCTCCTGGTGGCATATATAAGTGAGGTGACCATCAGAATGTATGGGCTCCTCTCCTGGTGGCATATATTAGTGAGCACATCAGAATGTATGGGCTCCTGGTGGCATATATTAGTGAGCACATCAGAATGTATGGGCTCCTGGTGGCATATATAAGTGAGAACATCAGAATGTATGGGCTCCTGGTGGCATATATTAGTGAGAACATCAGAATGTATGGGCTCCTGGTGGCATATATAAGTGAGATGAGGACATCAGAATGTATGGGCTCCTGATGGCATATATTAGTGAGAACAACAGAATGTATGGGCTCCTGGTGGCATATATAAGTGAGGTGAGGACATCAGAATGTATGGGCTCCTGGTGGCATATATTAGTGAGCACATCAGAATGTATGGGCTCCTGGTGGCATATATTAGTGAGAACATCAGAATGTATGGGCTCCTGGTAGCATATATAAGTGAGCACATCAGAATGTATGGGCTCCTGGTGGCATATATTAGTGAGAACATCAGAATCTATGGGCTCCTGGTGGCATATATTAGTGAGCACATCAGAATGTATGGGCTCCTGGTGGCATATATTAGTGAGAACATCAGAATGTATGGGCTCCTGGTGGCATATATAAGTGAGGTGAGGACATCAGAATGTATGCGCTCCTGGTGGCATATATTAGTGAGAACATCAGAATGTATGGGCTCCTGGTGGCATATATAAGTGAGGTGAGAACATCAGAATGTATGGGCTCCTGGTGGCATATATAAGTGAGATGAGGACATCAGAATGTATGGGCTCCTGGTGGCATATATTAGTGAGAACATCAGAATGTATGGGCTCCTGGTGGCATATATTAGTGAGCACATCAGAATGTATGGGCTCCTGGTGGCATATATTAGTGAGCACATCAGAATGTATGGGCTCCTGGTGGCATATATAAGTGAGAACATCAGAATGTATGGGCTCCTGGTGGCATATATTAGTGAGAACATCAGAATGTATGGGCTCCTGGTGGCATATATAAGTGAGGTGACCATCAGAATGTATGGGCTCCTCTCCTGTTGGCATATATTAGTGAGCACATCAGAATGTATGGGCTCCTGGTGGCACATATTAGTGAGCACATCAGAATGTATGGGCTCCTGGTGGCATATATAAGTGAGAACATCAGAATGTATGGGCTCCTGGTGGCATATATTAGTGAGAACAACAGAATGTATGGGCTCCTGGTGGCATATATAAGTGAGGTGAGGACATCAGAATGTATGGGCTCCTGGTGGCATATATTAGTGAGCACATCAGAATGTATGGGCTCCTCTCCTGGTGGCATATATTAGTGAGAACATCAGAATGTATGGGCTCCTGGTGGCATATATAAGTGAGGTGAGGACATCAGAATGTATGGGCTCCTGATGGCATATATAAGTGAGGTGAGAACATCAGAATGTATGGGCTCCTGGTGGCATATATAAGTGAGAACATCAGAATGTATGGGCTCCTCTCCTGGTGGCATATATTAGTGAGAACATCAGAATGTATGGGCTCCTGGTGGCATATATAAGTGAGGTGAGGACATCAGAATGTATGGGCTCCTGATGGCATATATAAGTGAGGTGAGAACATCAGAATGTATGGGCTCCTGGTGGCATATATAAGTGAGGTGACCATCAGAATGTATGGGCTCCTCTCCTGGTGGCATATATTAGTGAGCACATCAGAATGTATGGGCTCCTGGTGGCATATATAAGTGAGAACATCAGAATGTATGGGCTCCTGGTGGCATATATTAGTGAGAACATCAGAATGTATGGGCTCCTGGTGGCATATATAAGTGAGATGAGGACATCAGAATGTATGGGCTCCTGATGGCATATATTAGTGAGAACAACAGAATGTATGGGCTCCTGGTGGCATATATAAGTGAGGTGAGGACATCAGAATGTATGGGCTCCTGGTGGCATATATTAGTGAGCACATCAGAATGTATGGGCTCCTGGTGGCATATATTAGTGAGAACATCAGAATGTATGGGCTCCTGGTGGCATATATAAGTGAGGTGAGGACATCAGAATGTATGCGCTCCTGGTGGCATATATTAGTGAGAACATCAGAATGTATGGGCTCCTGGTGGCATATATAAGTGAGGTGAGAACATCAGAATGTATGGGCTCCTGGTGGCATATATAAGTGAGATGAGGACATCAGAATGTATGGGCTCCTGGTGGCATATATTAGTGAGAACATCAGAATGTATGGGCTCCTGGTGGCATATATTAGTGAGCACATCAGAATGTATGGGCTCCTGGTGGCATATATTAGTGAGCACATCAGAATGTATGGGCTCCTGGTGGCATATATTAGTGAGCACATCAGAATGTATGGGCTCCTGGTGGCATATATAAGTGAGAACATCAGAATGTATGGGCTCCTGGTGGCATATATTAGTGAGCACATCAGAATGTATGGGCTCCTGGTGGCATATATAAGTGAGAACATCAGAATGTATGGGCTCCTGGTGGCATATATAAGTGAGATGAGGACATCAGAATGTATGGGCTCCTGGTGGCATATATAAGTGAGATGAGGACATCAGAATGTATGGGCTCCTGGTGGCATATATTAGTGAGCACATCAGAATGTATGGGCTCCTGGTGGCATATATAAGTGAGCACATCAGAATGTATGGGCTCCTGGTGGCATATATAAGTGAGGTGAGAACATCAGAATGTATGGGCTCCTGGTGGCATATATAAGTGAGGTGAGGACATCAGAATGTATGCGCTCCTGGTGGCATATATTAGTGAGAACATCAGAATGTATGGGCTCCTGGTGGCATATATAAGTGAGGTGACCATCAGAATGTATGCGCTCCTGGTGGCATATATTAGTGAGAACATCAGAATGTATGGGCGCCTGGTGGCATATATAAGTGAGGTGAGAACATCAGAATGTATGGGCTCCTGGTGGCATATATAAGTGAGGTGAGGACATCAGAATGTATGGGCTCCTGGTGGCATATATAAGTGAGGTGAGGACATCAGAATGTATGGGCTCCTGATGGCATATATAAGTGAGCACATCAGAATGTATGGGCTCCTGGTGGCATATATTAGTGAGAACATCAGAATGTATGGGCTCCTGGTGGCATATATAAGTGAGGTGAGAACATCAGAATGTATGGGCTCCTGGTGGCATATATAAGTGAGGTAAGGACATCAGAATGTATGGGCTCCTGGTGGCATATATAAGTGAGCACATCAGAATGTATGGGCTCCTGGTGGCATATATAAGTGAGGTGAGGACATCAGAATGTATGGGCTCCTGGTGGCATATATAAGTGAGGTGACCATCAGAATGTATGCGCTCCTGGTAGTATATATTAGTGATCACATCAGAATGTATGGGCTCCTGGTGGCATATATTAGTGAGCACATCAGAATGTATGCGCTCCTGGTAGTATATATTAGTGAGCACATCAGAATGTATGGGCTCCTGGTGGCATATATTAGTGAGCACATCAGAATGTATGGGCTCCTGGTGGTATATATTAGTGAGCACATCAGAATGTATGGGCTCCTGGTGGCATATATTAGTGAGAACATCAGAATGTATGCGCTCCTGGTAGTATATATTAGTGAGCACATCAGAATGTATGGGCTCCTGGTGGCATATATTAGTGAGCACATCAGAATGTATGGGCTCCTGATGGCATATATTAGTGAGCACATCAGAATGTATGGGCTCCTGGTGGCATATATAAGTGAGAACATCAGAATGTATGGGCTCCTGATGGCATATATAAGTGAGGTGAGAACATCAGAATGTATGGGCTCCTGGTGGCATATATAAGTGAGGTGACCATCAGAATGTATGGGCTCCTCTCCTGGTGGCATATATTAGTGAGCACATCAGAATGTATGGGCTCCTGGTGGCATATATTAGTGAGCACATCAGAATGTATGGGCTCCTGGTGGCATATATAAGTGAGAACATCAGAATGTATGGGCTCCTGGTGGCATATATTAGTGAGAACATCAGAATGTATGGGCTCCTGGTGGCATATATAAGTGAGAACATCAGAATGTATGGGCTCCTGGTGGCATATATTAGTGAGAACATCAGAATGTATGGGCTCCTGGTGGCATATATAAGTGAGATGAGGACATCAGAATGTATGGGCTCCTGATGGCATATATTAGTGAGAACATCAGAATGTATGGGCTCCTGGTGGCATATATAAGTGAGATGAGGACATCAGAATGTATGGGCTCCTGGTGGCATATATTAGTGAGAACATCAGAATGTATGGGCTCCTGGTGGCATATATAAGTGAGAACATCAGAATGTATGGGCTCCTGGTGGCATATATTAGTGAGAACATCAGAATGTATGGGCTCCTGGTGGCATATATAAGTGAGATGAGGACATCAGAATGTATGGGCTCCTGATGGCATATATTAGTGAGAACAACAGAATGTATGGGCTCCTGGTGGCATATATAAGTGAGGTGAGGACATCAGAATGTATGGGCTCCTGGTGGCATATATTAGTGAGCACATCAGAATGTATGGGCTCCTGGTGGCATATATTAGTGAGAACATCAGAATGTATGGGCTCCTGGTGGCATATATAAGTGAGGTGAGGACATCAGAATGTATGCGCTCCTGGTGGCATATATTAGTGAGAACATCAGAATGTATGGGCTCCTGGTGGCATATATAAGTGAGATGAGGACATCAGAATGTATGGGTTCCTGGTGGCATATATTAGTGAGCACATCAGAATGTATGGGCTCCTGGTGGCATATATTAGTGAGCACATCAGAATGTATGGGCTCCTGGTGGCATATATTAGTGAGCACATCAGAATGTATGGGCTCCTGGTGGCATATATAAGTGAGAACATCAGAATGTATGGGCTCCTGGTGGCATATATTAGTGAGAACATCAGAATGTATGGGCTCCTGGTGGCATATATTAGTGAGCACATCAGAATGTATGGGCTCCTGGTGGCATATATAAGTGAGAACATCAGAATGTATGGGCTCCTGGTGGCATATATAAGTGAGATGAGGACATCAGAATGTATGGGCTCCTGGTGGCATATATAAGTGAGATGAGGACATCAGAATGTATGGGCTCCTGGTGGCATATATAAGTGAGAACATCAGAATGTATGGGCTCCTGATGGCATATATAAGTGAGGTGAGAACATCAGAATGTATGGGCTCCTGGTGGCATATATAAGTGAGGTGACCATCAGAATGTATGGGCTCCTCTCCTGGTGGCATATATTAGTGAGCACATCAGAATGTATGGGCTCCTGGTGGCATATATTAGTGAGCACATCAGAATGTATGGGCTCCTGGTGGCATATATAAGTGAGAACATCAGAATGTATGGGCTCCTGGTGGCATATATTAGTGAGAACATCAGAATGTATGGGCTCCTGGTGGCATATATAAGTGAGATGAGGACATCAGAATGTATGGGCTCCTGATGGCATATATTAGTGAGAACAACAGAATGTATGGGCTCCTGGTGGCATATATAAGTGAGGTGAGGACATCAGAATGTATGGGCTCCTGGTGGCATATATTAGTGAGCACATCAGAATGTATGGGCTCCTGGTGGCATATATTAGTGAGAACATCAGAATGTATGGGCTCCTGGTGGCATATATAAGTGAGGTGAGGACATCAGAATGTATGCGCTCCTGGTGGCATATATTAGTGAGAACATCAGAATGTATGGGCTCCTGGTGGCATATATAAGTGAGGTGAGAACATCAGAATGTATGGGCTCCTGGTGGCATATATAAGTGAGATGAGGACATCAGAATGTATGGGCTCCTGGTGGCATATATTAGTGAGAACATCAGAATGTATGGGCTCCTGGTGGCATATATTAGTGAGCACATCAGAATGTATGGGCTCCTGGTGGCATATATTAGTGAGCACATCAGAATGTATGGGCTCCTGGTGGCATATATTAGTGAGCACATCAGAATGTATGGGCTCCTGGTGGCATATATAAGTGAGAACATCAGAATGTATGGGCTCCTGGTGGCATATATTAGTGAGAACATCAGAATGTATGGGCTCCTGGTGGCATATATTAGTGAGCACATCAGAATGTATGGGCTCCTGGTGGCATATATAAGTGAGAACATCAGAATGTATGGGCTCCTGGTGGCATATATAAGTGAGATGAGGACATCAGAATGTATGGGCTCCTTGTGGCATATATAAGTGAGATGAGGACATCAGAATGTATGGGCTCCTGGTGGCATATATAAGTGAGATGAGGACATCAGAATGTATGGGCTCCTGATGGCATATATTAGTGAGAACAACAGAATGTATGGGCTCCTGGTGGCATATATAAGTGAGGTGAGGACATCAGAATGTATGGGCTCCTGGTGGCATATATTAGTGAGCACATCAGAATGTATGGGCTCCTGGTGGCATATATTAGTGAGAACATCAGAATGTATGGGCTCCTGGTGGCATATATAAGTGAGGTGAGGACATCAGAATGTATGCGCTCCTGGTGGCATATATTAGTGAGAACATCAGAATGTATGGGCTCCTGGTGGCATATATAAGTGAGGTGAGAACATCAGAATGTATGGGCTCCTGGTGGCATATATAAGTGAGATGAGGACATCAGAATGTATGGGCTCCTGGTGGCATATATTAGTGAGAACATCAGAATGTATGGGCTCCTGGTGGCATATATTAGTGAGCACATCAGAATGTATGGGCTCCTGGTGGCATATATTAGTGAGCACATCAGAATGTATGGGCTCCTGGTGGCATATATTAGTGAGCACATCAGAATGTATGGGCTCCTGGTGGCATATATAAGTGAGAACATCAGAATGTATGGGCTCCTGGTGGCATATATTAGTGAGAACATCAGAATGTATGGGCTCCTGGTGGCATATATTAGTGAGCACATCAGAATGTATGGGCTCCTGGTGGCATATATAAGTGAGCACATCAGAATGTATGGGCTCCTGGTGGCATATATAAGTGAGAACATCAGAATGTATGGGCTCCTGGTGGCATATATTAGTGAGAACATCAGAATGTATGGGCTCCTGGTGGCATATATTAGTGAGCACATCAGAATGTATGGGCTCCTGGTGGCATATATTAGTGAGCACATCAGAATGTATGGGCTCCTGGTGGCATATATAAGTGAGAACATCAGAATGTATGGGCTCCTGGTGGCATATATTAGTGAGAACATCAGAATGTATGGGCTCCTGGTGGCATATATAAGTGAGATGAGGACATCAGAATGTATGGGCTCCTGATGGCATATATTAGTGAGAACAACAGAATGTATGGGCTCCTGGTGGCATATATAAGTGAGGTGAGGACATCAGAATGTATGGGCTCCTGGTGGCATATATTAGTGAGCACATCAGAATGTATGGGCTCCTGGTGGCATATATTAGTGAGAACATCAGAATGTATGGGCTCCTGGTGGCATATATAAGTGAGGTGAGAACATCAGAATGTATGGGCTCCTGGTGGCATATATAAGTGAGATGAGGACATCAGAATGTATGGGCTCCTGGTGGCATATATTAGTGAGAACATCAGAATGTATGGGCTCCTGGTGGCATATATTAGTGAGCACATCAGAATGTATGGGCTCCTGGTGGCATATATTAGTGAGCACATCAGAATGTATGGGCTCCTCTCCTGGTGGCATATATTAGTGAGAACATCAGAATGTATGGGCTCCTGGTGGCATATATAAGTGAGGTGAGGACATCAGAATGTATGGGCTCCTGATGGCATATATAAGTGAGGTGAGAACATCAGAATGTATGGGCTCCTGGTGGCATATATAAGTGAGGTGACCATCAGAATGTATGGGCTCCTCTCCTGGTGGCATATATTAGTGAGCACATCAGAATGTATGGGCTCCTGGTGGCACATATTAGTGAGCACATCAGAATGTATGGGCTCCTGGTGGCATATATAAGTGAGAACATCAGAATGTATGGGCTCCTGGTGGCATATATTAGTGAGAACAACAGAATGTATGGGCTCCTGGTGGCATATATAAGTGAGGTGAGGACATCAGAATGTATGGGCTCCTGGTGGCATATATTAGTGAGCACATCAGAATGTATGGGCTCCTCTCCTGGTGGCATATATTAGTGAGAACATCAGAATGTATGGGCTCCTGGTGGCATATATAAGTGAGGTGAGGACATCAGAATGTATGGGCTCCTGATGGCGTATATAAGTGAGGTGAGAACATCAGAATGTATGGGCTCCTGGTGGCATATATAAGTGAGAACATCAGAATGTATGGGCTCCTCTCCTGGTGGCATATATTAGTGAGAACATCAGAATGTATGGGCTCCTGGTGGCATATATAAGTGAGGTGAGGACATCAGAATGTATGGGCTCCTGATGGCATATATTAGTGAGAACATCAGAATGTATGGGCTCCTGGTGGCATATATTAGTGAGAACATCAGAATGTATGGGCTCCTGGTGGCATATATAAGTGAGATGAGGACATCAGAATGTATGGGCTCCTGATGGCATATATTAGTGAGAACAACAGAATGTATGGGCTCCTGGTGGCATATATAAGTGAGGTGAGGACATCAGAATGTATGGGCTCCTGGTGGCATATATTAGTGAGCACATCAGAATGTATGGGCTCCTGGTGGCATATATTAGTGAGAACATCAGAATGTATGGGCTCCTGGTGGCATATATAAGTGAGGTGAGAACATCAGAATGTATGGGCTCCTGGTGGCATATATAAGTGAGATGAGGACATCAGAATGTATGGGCTCCTGGTGGCATATATTAGTGAGAACATCAGAATGTATGGGCTCCTGGTGGCATATATTAGTGAGCACATCAGAATGTATGGGCTCCTGGTGGCATATATTAGTGAGCACATCAGAATGTATGGGCTCCTCTCCTGGTGGCATATATTAGTGAGAACATCAGAATGTATGGGCTCCTGGTGGCATATATAAGTGAGGTGAGGACATCAGAATGTATGGGCTCCTGATGGCATATATAAGTGAGGTGAGAACATCAGAATGTATGGGCTCCTGGTGGCATATATAAGTGAGGTGACCATCAGAATGTATGGGCTCCTCTCCTGGTGGCATATATTAGTGAGCACATCAGAATGTATGGGCTCCTGGTGGCACATATTAGTGAGCACATCAGAATGTATGGGCTCCTGGTGGCATATATAAGTGAGAACATCAGAATGTATGGGCTCCTGGTGGCATATATTAGTGAGAACAACAGAATGTATGGGCTCCTGGTGGCATATATAAGTGAGGTGAGGACATCAGAATGTATGGGCTCCTGGTGGCATATATTAGTGAGCACATCAGAATGTATGGGCTCCTCTCCTGGTGGCATATATTAGTGAGAACATCAGAATGTATGGGCTCCTGGTGGCATATATAAGTGAGGTGAGGACATCAGAATGTATGGGCTCCTGATGGCGTATATAAGTGAGGTGAGAACATCAGAATGTATGGGCTCCTGGTGGCATATATAAGTGAGAACATCAGAATGTATGGGCTCCTCTCCTGGTGGCATATATTAGTGAGAACATCAGAATGTATGGGCTCCTGGTGGCATATATAAGTGAGGTGAGGACATCAGAATGTATGGGCTCCTGATGGCATATATTAGTGAGAACAACAGAATGTATGGGCTCCTGGTGGCATATATAAGTGAGGTGAGGACATCAGAATGTATGGGCTCCTGGTGGCATATATTAGTGAGCACATCAGAATGTATGGGCTCCTGGTGGCATATATTAGTGAGAACATCAGAATGTATGGGCTCCTGGTGGCATATATAAGTGAGGTGAGAACATCAGAATGTATGGGCTCCTGGTGGCATATATAAGTGAGATGAGGACATCAGAATGTATGGGCTCCTGGTGGCATATATTAGTGAGAACATCAGAATGTATGGGCTCCTGGTGGCATATATTAGTGAGCACATCAGAATGTATGGGCTCCTGGTGGCATATATTAGTGAGCACATCAGAATGTATGGGCTCCTCTCCTGGTGGCATATATTAGTGAGAACATCAGAATGTATGGGCTCCTGGTGGCATATATAAGTGAGGTGAGGACATCAGAATGTATGGGCTCCTGATGGCATATATAAGTGAGGTGAGAACATCAGAATGTATGGGCTCCTGGTGGCATATATAAGTGAGGTGACCATCAGAATGTATGGGCTCCTCTCCTGGTGGCATATATTAGTGAGCACATCAGAATGTATGGGCTCCTGGTGGCACATATTAGTGAGCACATCAGAATGTATGGGCTCCTGGTGGCATATATAAGTGAGAACATCAGAATGTATGGGCTCCTGGTGGCATATATTAGTGAGAACAACAGAATGTATGGGCTCCTGGTGGCATATATAAGTGAGGTGAGGACATCAGAATGTATGGGCTCCTGGTGGCATATATTAGTGAGCACATCAGAATGTATGGGCTCCTCTCCTGGTGGCATATATTAGTGAGAACATCAGAATGTATGGGCTCCTGGTGGCATATATAAGTGAGGTGAGGACATCAGAATGTATGGGCTCCTGATGGCGTATATAAGTGAGGTGAGAACATCAGAATGTATGGGCTCCTGGTGGCATATATAAGTGAGAACATCAGAATGTATGGGCTCCTCTCCTGGTGGCATATATTAGTGAGAACATCAGAATGTATGGGCTCCTGGTGGCATATATAAGTGAGGTGAGGACATCAGAATGTATGGGCTCCTGATGGCATATATAAGTGAGGTGAGAACATCAGAATGTATGGGCTCCTGGTGGCATATATAAGTGAGGTGACCATCAGAATGTATGGGCTCCTCTCCTGGTGGCATATATTAGTGAGCACATCAGAATGTATGGGCTCCTGGTGGCATATATAAGTGAGAACATCAGAATGTATGGGCTCCTGGTGGCATATATTAGTGAGAACATCAGAATGTATGGGCTCCTGGTGGCATATATAAGTGAGATGAGGACATCAGAAAGTATGGGCTCCTGATGGCATATATTAGTGAGAACAACAGAATGTATGGGCTCCTGGTGGCATATATAAGTGAGGTGAGGACATCAGAATGTATGGGCTCCTGGTGGCATATATTAGTGAGCACATCAGAATGTATGGGCTCCTGGTGGCATATATTAGTGAGAACATCAGAATGTATGGGCTCCTGGTGGCATATATAAGTGAGGTGAGGACATCAGAATGTATGCGCTCCTGGTGGCATATATTAGTGAGAACATCAGAATGTATGGGCTCCTGGTGGCATATATAAGTGAGGTGAGAACATCAGAATGTATGGGCTCCTGGTGGCATATATAAGTGAGATGAGGACATCAGAATGTATGGGCTCCTGGTGGCATATATTAGTGAGAACATCAGAATGTATGGGCTCCTGGTGGCATATATTAGTGAGCACATCAGAATGTATGGGCTCCTGGTGGCATATATTAGTGAGCACATCAGAATGTATGGGCTCCTGGTGGCATATATTAGTGAGCACATCAGAATGTATGGGCTCCTGGTGGCATATATAAGTGAGAACATCAGAATGTATGGGCTCCTGGTGGCATATATTAGTGAGAACATCAGAATGTATGGGCTCCTGGTGGCATATATTAGTGAGCACATCAGAATGTATGGGCTCCTGGTGGCATATATAAGTGAGAACATCAGAATGTATGGGCTCCTGGTGGCATATATAAGTGAGATGAGGACATCAGAATGTATGGGCTCCTGGTGGCATATATAAGTGAGATGAGGACATCAGAATGTATGGGCTCCTGGTGGCATATATTAGTGAGCACATCAGAATGTATGGGCTCCTGGTGGCATATATAAGTGAGCACATCAGAATGTATGGGCTCCTGGTGGCATATATAAGTGAGGTGAGAACATCAGAATGTATGGGCTCCTGGTGGCATATATAAGTGAGGTGAGGACATCAGAATGTATGCGCTCCTGGTGGCATATATTAGTGAGAACATCAGAATGTATGGGCTCCTGGTGGCATATATAAGTGAGGTGACCATCAGAATGTATGCGCTCCTGGTGGCATATATTAGTGAGAACATCAGAATGTAGGGGCTCCTGGTGGCATATATAAGTGAGGTGAGAACATCAGAATGTATGGGCTCCTGGTGGCATATATAAGTGAGGTGAGGACATCAGAATGTATGGGCTCCTGGTGGCATATATAAGTGAGCACATCAGAATGTATGGGCTCCTGGTGGCATATATTAGTGAGAACATCAGAATGTATGGGCTCCTGGTGGCATATATAAGTGAGGTGAGAACATCAGAATGTATGGGCTCCTGGTGGCATATATAAGTGAGGTAAGGACATCAGAATGTATGGGCTCCTGGTGGCATATATAAGTGAGCACATCAGAATGTATGGGCTCCTGGTGGCATATATAAGTGAGGTGAGGACATCAGAATGTATGGGCTCCTGGTGGCATATATAAGTGAGGTGAGGACATCAGAATGTATGGGCTCCTGGTGGCATATATAAGTGAGCACATCAGAATGTATGGGCTCCTGGTGGCATATATAAGTGAGGTGAGGACATCAGAATGTATGGGCTCCTGGTGGCATATATAAGTGAGGTGACCATCAGAATGTATGCGCTCCTGGTAGTATATATTAGTGATCACATCAGAATGTATGGGCTCCTGGTGGCATATATTAGTGAGCACATCAGAATGTATGCGCTCCTGGTAGTATATATTAGTGAGCACATCAGAATGTATGGGCTCCTGGTGGCATATATTAGTGAGCACATCAGAATGTATGGGCTCCTGGTGGTATATATTAGTGAGCACATCAGAATGTATGGGCTCCTGGTGGCATATATTAGTGAGGTGAGGACATCAGAATGTATGGGCTCCTGATGGCATATATAAGTGAGCACATCAGAATGTATGGGCTCCTGGTGGCATATATTAGTGAGAACATCAGAATGTATGGGCTCCTGGTGGCATATATAAGTGAGGTGAGGACATCAGAATGTATGGGCTCCTGATGGCATATATAAGTGAGCACATCAGAATGTATGGGCTCCTGGTGGCATATATTAGTGAGAACATCAGAATGTATGGGCTCCTGGTGGCATATATAAGTGAGGTGAGAACATCAGAATGTATGGGCTCCTGGTGGCATATATAAGTGAGGTAAGGACATCAGAATGTATGGGCTCCTGGTGGCATATATAAGTGAGCACATCAGAATGTATGGGCTCCTGGTGGCATATATAAGTGAGGTGAGGACATCAGAATGTATGGGCTCCTGGTGGCATATATAAGTGAGGTGACCATCAGAATGTATGCGCTCCTGGTAGTATATATTAGTGATCACATCAGAATGTATGGGCTCCTGGTGGCATATATTAGTGAGCACATCAGAATGTATGCGCTCCTGGTAGTATATATTAGTGAGCACATCAGAATGTATGGGCTCCTGGTGGCATATATTAGTGAGCACATCAGAATGTATGGGCTCCTGGTGGTATATATTAGTGAGCACATCAGAATGTATGGGCTCCTGGTGGCATATATTAGTGAGAACATCAGAATGTATGCGCTCCTGGTAGTATATATTAGTGAGCACATCAGAATGTATGGGCTCCTGGTGGCATATATTAGTGAGCACATCAGAATGTATGGGCTCCTGATGGCATATATTAGTGAGCACATCAGAAAGTATGGGCTCCTGGTGGCATATATAAGTGAGAACATCAGAATGTATGGGCTCCTGATGGCATATATAAGTGAGGTGAGAACATCAGAATGTATGGGCTCCTGGTGGCATATATAAGTGAGGTGACCATCAGAATGTATGGGCTCCTCTCCTGGTGGCATATATTAGTGAGCACATCAGAATGTATGGGCTCCTGGTGGCATATATTAGTGAGCACATCAGAATGTATGGGCTCCTGGTGGCATATATAAGTGAGAACATCAGAATGTATGGGCTCCTGGTGGCATATATTAGTGAGAACATCAGAATGTATGGGCTCCTGGTGGCATATATAAGTGAGAACATCAGAATGTATGGGCTCCTGGTGGCATATATTAGTGAGAACATCAGAATGTATGGGCTCCTGGTGGCATATATAAGTGAGATGAGGACATCAGAATGTATGGGCTCCTGATGGCATATATTAGTGAGAACATCAGAATGTATGGGCTCCTGGTGGCATATATAAGTGAGATGAGGACATCAGAATGTATGGGCTCCTGGTGGCATATATTAGTGAGAACATCAGAATGTATGGGCTCCTGGTGGCATATATAAGTGAGAACATCAGAATGTATGGGCTCCTGGTGGCATATATTAGTGAGAACATCAGAATGTATGGGCTCCTGGTGGCATATATAAGTGAGATGAGGACATCAGAATGTATGGGCTCCTGGTGGCATATATTAGTGAGAACATCAGAATGTATGGGCTCCTGGTGGCATATATAAGTGAGAACATCAGAATGTATGGGCTCCTGGTGGCATATATTAGTGAGAACATCAGAATGTATGGGCTCCTGGTGGCATATATAAGTGAGATGAGGACATCAGAATGTATGGGCTCCTGGTGGCATATATTAGTGAGCACATCAGAATGTATGGGCTCCTGGTGGCATATATTAGTGAGAACATCAGAATGTATGGGCTCCTGGTGGCATATATAAGTGAGGTGAGGACATCAGAATGTATGCGCTCCTGGTGGCATATATTAGTGAGAACATCAGAATGTATGGGCTCCTGGTGGCATATATAAGTGAGATGAGGACATCAGAATGTATGGGTTCCTGGTGGCATATATTAGTGAGAACATCAGAATGTATGGGCTCCTGGTGGCATATATTAGTGAGCACATCAGAATGTATGGGCTCCTGGTGGCATATATTAGTGAGCACATCAGAATGTATGGGCTCCTGGTGGCATATATTAGTGAGCACATCAGAATGTATGGGCTCCTGGTGGCATATATAAGTGAGAACATCAGAATGTATGGGCTCCTGGTGGCATATATTAGTGAGAACATCAGAATGTATGGGCTCCTGGTGGCATATATTAGTGAGCACATCAGAATGTATGGGCTCCTGGTGGCATATATAAGTGAGAACATCAGAATGTATGGGCTCCTGGTGGCATATATAAGTGAGATGAGGACATCAGAATGTATGGGCTCCTGGTGGCATATATAAGTGAGATGAGGACATCAGAATGTATGGGCTCCTGGTGGCATATATAAGTGAGAACATCAGAATGTATGGGCTCCTGATGGCATATATAAGTGAGGTGAGAACATCAGAATGTATGGGCTCCTGGTGGCATATATAAGTGAGGTGACCATCAGAATGTATGGGCTCCTCTCCTGGTGGCATATATTAGTGAGCACATCAGAATGTATGGGCTCCTGGTGGCATATATTAGTGAGCACATCAGAATGTATGGGCTCCTGGTGGCATATATAAGTGAGAACATCAGAATGTATGGGCTCCTGGTGGCATATATTAGTGAGAACATCAGAATGTATGGGCTCCTGGTGGCATATATAAGTGAGATGAGGACATCAGAATGTATGGGCTCCTGATGGCATATATTAGTGAGAACAACAGAATGTATGGGCTCCTGGTGGCATATATAAGTGAGGTGAGGACATCAGAATGTATGGGCTCCTGGTGGCATATATTAGTGAGCACATCAGAATGTATGGGCTCCTGGTGGCATATATTAGTGAGAACATCAGAATGTATGGGCTCCTGGTGGCATATATAAGTGAGGTGAGGACATCAGAATGTATGCGCTCCTGGTGGCATATATTAGTGAGAACATCAGAATGTATGGGCTCCTGGTGGCATATATAAGTGAGGTGAGAACATCAGAATGTATGGGCTCCTGGTGGCATATATAAGTGAGATGAGGACATCAGAATGTATGGGCTCCTGGTGGCATATATTAGTGAGAACATCAGAATGTATGGGCTCCTGGTGGCATATATTAGTGAGCACATCAGAATGTATGGGCTCCTGGTGGCATATATTAGTGAGCACATCAGAATGTATGGGCTCCTGGTGGCATATATTAGTGAGCACATCAGAATGTATGGGCTCCTGGTGGCATATATAAGTGAGAACATCAGAATGTATGGGCTCCTGGTGGCATATATTAGTGAGAACATCAGAATGTATGGGCTCCTGGTGGCATATATTAGTGAGCACATCAGAATGTATGGGCTCCTGGTGGCATATATAAGTGAGAACATCAGAATGTATGGGCTCCTGGTGGCATATATAAGTGAGATGAGGACATCAGAATGTATGGGCTCCTGGTGGCATATATAAGTGAGATGAGGACATCAGAATGTATGGGCTCCTGGTGGCATATATAAGTGAGATGAGGACATCAGAATGTATGGGCTCCTGATGGCATATATTAGTGAGAACAACAGAATGTATGGGCTCCTGGTGGCATATATAAGTGAGGTGAGGACATCAGAATGTATGGGCTCCTGGTGGCATATATTAGTGAGCACATCAGAATGTATGGGCTCCTGGTGGCATATATTAGTGAGAACATCAGAATGTATGGGCTCCTGGTGGCATATATAAGTGAGGTGAGGACATCAGAATGTATGCGCTCCTGGTGGCATATATTAGTGAGAACATCAGAATGTATGGGCTCCTGGTGGCATATATAAGTGAGGTGAGAACATCAGAATGTATGGGCTCCTGGTGGCATATATAAGTGAGATGAGGACATCAGAATGTATGGGCTCCTGGTGGCATATATTAGTGAGAACATCAGAATGTATGGGCTCCTGGTGGCATATATTAGTGAGCACATCAGAATGTATGGGCTCCTGGTGGCATATATTAGTGAGCACATCAGAATGTATGGGCTCCTGGTGGCATATATTAGTGAGCACATCAGAATGTATGGGCTCCTGGTGGCATATATAAGTGAGAACATCAGAATGTATGGGCTCCTGGTGGCATATATTAGTGAGAACATCAGAATGTATGGGCTCCTGGTGGCATATATTAGTGAGCACATCAGAATGTATGGGCTCCTGGTGGCATATATAAGTGAGCACATCAGAATGTATGGGCTCCTGGTGGCATATATAAGTGAGAACATCAGAATGTATGGGCTCCTGGTGGCATATATTAGTGAGAACATCAGAATGTATGGGCTCCTGGTGGCATATATTAGTGAGCACATCAGAATGTATGGGCTCCTGGTGGCATATATTAGTGAGCACATCAGAATGTATGGGCTCCTGGTGGCATATATAAGTGAGAACATCAGAATGTATGGGCTCCTGGTGGCATATATTAGTGAGAACATCAGAATGTATGGGCTCCTGGTGGCATATATAAGTGAGATGAGGACATCAGAATGTATGGGCTCCTGCTGGCATATATTAGTGAGAACAACAGAATGTATGGGCTCCTGGTGGCATATATAAGTGAGAACATCAGAATGTATGGGCTCCTGGTGGCATATATTAGTGAGAACATCAGAATGTATGGGCTCCTGGTGGCATATATTAGTGAGCACATCAGAATGTATGGGCTCCTGGTGGCATATATAAGTGAGAACATCAGAATGTATGGGCTCCTGGTGGCATATATAAGTGAGATGAGGACATCAGAATGTATGGGCTCCTGGTGGCATATATTAGTGAGCACATCAGAATGTATGGGCTCCTGGTGGCATATATAAGTGAGAACATCAGAATGTATGGGCTCCTGGTGGCATATATTAGTGAGAACATCAGAATGTATGGGCTCCTGGTGGCATATATTAGTGAGCACATCAGAATGTATGGGCTCCTGGTGGCATATATAAGTGAGCACATCAGAATGTATGGGCTCCTGGTGGCATATATAAGTGAGAACATCAGAATGTATGGGCTCCTGGTGGCATATATTAGTGAGAACATCAGAATGTATGGGCTCCTGGTGGCATATATTAGTGAGCACATCAGAATGTATGGGCTCCTGGTGGCATATATTAGTGAGCACATCAGAATGTATGGGCTCCTGGTGGCATATATAAGTGAGAACATCAGAATGTATGGGCTCCTGGTGGCATATATTAGTGAGAACATCAGAATGTATGGGCTCCTGGTGGCATATATAAGTGAGATGAGGACATCAGAATGTATGGGCTCCTGATGGCATATATTAGTGAGAACAACAGAATGTATGGGCTCCTGGTGGCATATATAAGTGAGGTGAGGACATCAGAATGTATGGGCTCCTGGTGGCATATATTAGTGAGCACATCAGAATGTATGGGCTCCTGGTGGCATATATTAGTGAGAACATCAGAATGTATGGGCTCCTGGTGGCATATATAAGTGAGGTGAGAACATCAGAATGTATGGGCTCCTGGTGGCATATATAAGTGAGATGAGGACATCAGAATGTATGGGCTCCTGGTGGCATATATTAGTGAGAACATCAGAATGTATGGGCTCCTGGTGGCATATATTAGTGAGCACATCAGAATGTATGGGCTCCTGGTGGCATATATTAGTGAGCACATCAGAATGTATGGGCTCCTCTCCTGGTGGCATATATTAGTGAGAACATCAGAATGTATGGGCTCCTGGTGGCATATATAAGTGAGGTGAGGACATCAGAATGTATGGGCTCCTGATGGCATATATAAGTGAGGTGAGAACATCAGAATGTATGGGCTCCTGGTGGCATATATAAGTGAGGTGACCATCAGAATGTATGGGCTCCTCTCCTGGTGGCATATATTAGTGAGCACATCAGAATGTATGGGCTCCTGGTGGCACATATTAGTGAGCACATCAGAATGTATGGGCTCCTGGTGGCATATATAAGTGAGAACATCAGAATGTATGGGCTCCTGGTGGCATATATTAGTGAGAACAACAGAATGTATGGGCTCCTGGTGGCATATATAAGTGAGGTGAGGACATCAGAATGTATGGGCTCCTGGTGGCATATATTAGTGAGCACATCAGAATGTATGGGCTCCTCTCCTGGTGGCATATATTAGTGAGAACATCAGAATGTATGGGCTCCTGGTGGCATATATAAGTGAGGTGAGGACATCAGAATGTATGGGCTCCTGATGGCGTATATAAGTGAGGTGAGAACATCAGAATGTATGGGCTCCTGGTGGCATATATAAGTGAGAACATCAGAATGTATGGGCTCCTCTCCTGGTGGCATATATTAGTGAGAACATCAGAATGTATGGGCTCCTGGTGGCATATATAAGTGAGGTGAGGACATCAGAATGTATGGGCTCCTGATGGCATATATTAGTGAGAACAACAGAATGTATGGGCTCCTGGTGGCATATATAAGTGAGGTGAGGACATCAGAATGTATGGGCTCCTGGTGGCATATATTAGTGAGCACATCAGAATGTATGGGCTCCTGGTGGCATATATTAGTGAGAACATCAGAATGTATGGGCTCCTGGTGGCATATATAAGTGAGGTGAGAACATCAGAATGTATGGGCTCCTGGTGGCATATATAAGTGAGATGAGGACATCAGAATGTATGGGCTCCTGGTGGCATATATTAGTGAGAACATCAGAATGTATGGGCTCCTGGTGGCATATATTAGTGAGCACATCAGAATGTATGGGCTCCTGGTGGCATATATTAGTGAGCACATCAGAATGTATGGGCTCCTCTCCTGGTGGCATATATTAGTGAGAACATCAGAATGTATGGGCTCCTGGTGGCATATATAAGTGAGGTGAGGACATCAGAATGTATGGGCTCCTGATGGCATATATAAGTGAGGTGAGAACATCAGAATGTATGGGCTCCTGGTGGCATATATAAGTGAGGTGACCATCAGAATGTATGGGCTCCTCTCCTGGTGGCATATATTAGTGAGCACATCAGAATGTATGGGCTCCTGGTGGCACATATTAGTGAGCACATCAGAATGTATGGGCTCCTGGTGGCATATATAAGTGAGAACATCAGAATGTATGGGCTCCTGGTGGCATATATTAGTGAGAACAACAGAATGTATGGGCTCCTGGTGGCATATATAAGTGAGGTGAGGACATCAGAATGTATGGGCTCCTGGTGGCATATATTAGTGAGCACATCAGAATGTATGGGCTCCTCTCCTGGTGGCATATATTAGTGAGAACATCAGAATGTATGGGCTCCTGGTGGCATATATAAGTGAGGTGAGGACATCAGAATGTATGGGCTCCTGATGGCGTATATAAGTGAGGTGAGAACATCAGAATGTATGGGCTCCTGGTGGCATATATAAGTGAGAACATCAGAATGTATGGGCTCCTCTCCTGGTGGCATATATTAGTGAGAACATCAGAATGTATGGGCTCCTGGTGGCATATATAAGTGAGGTGAGGACATCAGAATGTATGGGCTCCTGATGGCATATATAAGTGAGGTGAGAACATCAGAATGTATGGGCTCCTGGTGGCATATATAAGTGAGGTGACCATCAGAATGTATGGGCTCCTCTCCTGGTGGCATATATTAGTGAGCACATCAGAATGTATGGGCTCCTGGTGGCATATATAAATGAGAACATCAGAATGTATGGGCTCCTGGTGGCATATATTAGTGAGAACATCAGAATGTATGGGCTCCTGGTGGCATATATAAGTGAGATGAGGACATCAGAAAGTATGGGCTCCTGATGGCATATATTAGTGAGAACAACAGAATGTATGGGCTCCTGGTGGCATATATAAGTGAGGTGAGGACATCAGAATGTATGGGCTCCTGGTGGCATATATTAGTGAGCACATCAGAATGTATGGGCTCCTGGTGGCATATATTAGTGAGAACATCAGAATGTATGGGCTCCTGGTGGCATATATAAGTGAGGTGAGGACATCAGAATGTATGCGCTCCTGGTGGCATATATTAGTGAGAACATCAGAATGTATGGGCTCCTGGTGGCATATATAAGTGAGGTGAGAACATCAGAATGTATGGGCTCCTGGTGGCATATATAAGTGAGATGAGGACATCAGAATGTATGGGCTCCTGGTGGCATATATTAGTGAGAACATCAGAATGTATGGGCTCCTGGTGGCATATATTAGTGAGCACATCAGAATGTATGGGCTCCTGGTGGCATATATTAGTGAGCACATCAGAATGTATGGGCTCCTGGTGGCATATATTAGTGAGCACATCAGAATGTATGGGCTCCTGGTGGCATATATAAGTGAGAACATCAGAATGTATGGGCTCCTGGTGGCATATATTAGTGAGAACATCAGAATGTATGGGCTCCTGGTGGCATATATTAGTGAGCACATCAGAATGTATGGGCTCCTGGTGGCATATATAAGTGAGAACATCAGAATGTATGGGCTCCTGGTGGCATATATAAGTGAGATGAGGACATCAGAATGTATGGGCTCCTGGTGGCATATATAAGTGAGATGAGGACATCAGAATGTATGGGCTCCTGGTGGCATATATTAGTGAGCACATCAGAATGTATGGGCTCCTGGTGGCATATATAAGTGAGCACATCAGAATGTATGGGCTCCTGGTGGCATATATAAGTGAGGTGAGAACATCAGAATGTATGGGCTCCTGGTGGCATATATAAGTGAGGTGAGGACATCAGAATGTATGCGCTCCTGGTGGCATATATTAGTGAGAACATCAGAATGTATGGGCTCCTGGTGGCATATATAAGTGAGGTGACCATCAGAATGTATGCGCTCCTGGTGGCATATATTAGTGAGAACATCAGAATGTAGGGGCTCCTGGTGGCATATATAAGTGAGGTGAGAACATCAGAATGTATGGGCTCCTGGTGGCATATATAAGTGAGGTGAGGACATCAGAATGTATGGGCTCCTGGTGGCATATATAAGTGAGCACATCAGAATGTATGGGCTCCTGGTGGCATATATTAGTGAGAACATCAGAATGTATGGGCTCCTGGTGGCATATATAAGTGAGGTGAGAACATCAGAATGTATGGGCTCCTGGTGGCATATATAAGTGAGGTAAGGACATCAGAATGTATGGGCTCCTGGTGGCATATATAAGTGAGCACATCAGAATTTATGGGCTCCTGGTGGCATATATAAGTGAGGTGAGGACATCAGAATGTATGGGCTCCTGGTGGCATATATAAGTGAGGTGAGGACATCAGAATGTATGGGCTCCTGGTGGCATATATAAGTGAGCACATCAGAATGTATGGGCTCCTGGTGGCATATATAAGTGAGGTGAGGACATCAGAATGTATGGGCTCCTGGTGGCATATATAAGTGAGGTGACCATCAGAATGTATGCGCTCCTGGTAGTATATATTAGTGATCACATCAGAATGTATGGGCTCCTGGTGGCATATATTAGTGAGCACATCAGAATGTATGCGCTCCTGGTAGTATATATTAGTGAGCACATCAGAATGTATGGGCTCCTGGTGGCATATATTAGTGAGCACATCAGAATGTATGGGCTCCTGGTGGTATATATTAGTGAGCACATCAGAATGTATGGGCTCCTGGTGGCATATATTAGTGAGGTGAGGACATCAGAATGTATGGGCTCCTGATGGCATATATAAGTGAGCACATCAGAATGTATGGGCTCCTGGTGGCATATATTAGTGAGAACATCAGAATGTATGGGCTCCTGGTGGCATATATAAGTGAGGTGAGGACATCAGAATGTATGGGCTCCTGATGGCATATATAAGTGAGCACATCAGAATGTATGGGCTCCTGGTGGCATATATTAGTGAGAACATCAGAATGTATGGGCTCCTGGTGGCATATATAAGTGAGGTGAGAACATCAGAATGTATGGGCTCCTGGTGGCATATATAAGTGAGGTAAGGACATCAGAATGTATGGGCTCCTGGTGGCATATATAAGTGAGCACATCAGAATGTATGGGCTCCTGGTGGCATATATAAGTGAGGTGAGGACATCAGAATGTATGGGCTCCTGGTGGCATATATAAGTGAGGTGACCATCAGAATGTATGCGCTCCTGGTAGTATATATTAGTGATCACATCAGAATGTATGGGCTCCTGGTGGCATATATTAGTGAGCACATCAGAATGTATGCGCTCCTGGTAGTATATATTAGTGAGCACATCAGAATGTATGGGCTCCTGGTGGCATATATTAGTGAGCACATCAGAATGTATGGGCTCCTGGTGGTATATATTAGTGAGCACATCAGAATGTATGGGCTCCTGGTGGCATATATTAGTGAGAACATCAGAATGTATGCGCTCCTGGTAGTATATATTAGTGAGCACATCAGAATGTATGGGCTCCTGGTGGCATATATTAGTGAGCACATCAGAATGTATGGGCTCCTGATGGCATATATTAGTGAGCACATCAGAAAATATGGGCTCCTGGTGGCATATATAAGTGAGAACATCAGAATGTATGGGCTCCTGATGGCATATATAAGTGAGGTGAGAACATCAGAATGTATGGGCTCCTGGTGGCATATATAAGTGAGGTGACCATCAGAATGTATGGGCTCCTCTCCTGGTGGCATATATTAGTGAGAACATCAGAATGTATGGGCTCCTGGTGGCATATATTAGTGAGCACATCAGAATGTATGGGCTCCTGGTGGCATATATAAGTGAGAACATCAGAATGTATGGGCTCCTGGTGGCATATATTAGTGAGAACATCAGAATGTATGGGCTCCTGGTGGCATATATAAGTGAGAACATCAGAATGTATGGGCTCCTGGTGGCATATATTAGTGAGAACATCAGAATGTATGGGCTCCTGGTGGCATATATAAGTGAGATGAGGACATCAGAATGTATGGGCTCCTGATGGCATATATTAGTGAGAACATCAGAATGTATGGGCTCCTGGTGGCATATATAAGTGAGATGAGGACATCAGAATGTATGGGCTCCTGGTGGCATATATTAGTGAGAACATCAGAATGTATGGGCTCCTGGTGGCATATATAAGTGAGAACATCAGAATGTATGGGCTCCTGGTGGCATATATTAGTGAGAACATCAGAATGTATGGGCTCCTGGTGGCATATATAAGTGAGATGAGGACATCAGAATGTATGGGCTCCTGGTGGCATATATTAGTGAGAACATCAGAATGTATGGGCTCCTGGTGGCATATATAAGTGAGAACATCAGAATGTATGGGCTCCTGGTGGCATATATTAGTGAGAACATCAGAATGTATGGGCTCCTGGTGGCATATATAAGTGAGATGAGGACATCAGAATGTATGGGCTCCTGGTGGCATATATTAGTGAGCACATCAGAATGTATGGGCTCCTGGTGGCATATATTAGTGAGAACATCAGAATGTATGGGCTCCTGGTGGCATATATAAGTGAGGTGAGGACATCAGAATGTATGCGCTCCTGGTGGCATATATTAGTGAGAACATCAGAATGTATGGGCTCCTGGTGGCATATATAAGTGAGATGAGGACATCAGAATGTATGGGTTCCTGGTGGCATATATTAGTGAGAACATCAGAATGTATGGGCTCCTGGTGGCATATATTAGTGAGCACATCAGAATGTATGGGCTCCTGGTGGCATATATTAGTGAGCACATCAGAATGTATGGGCTCCTGGTGGCATATATTAGTGAGCACATCAGAATGTATGGGCTCCTGGTGGCATATATAAGTGAGAACATCAGAATGTATGGGCTCCTGGTGGCATATATTAGTGAGAACATCAGAATGTATGGGCTCCTGGTGGCATATATTAGTGAGCACATCAGAATGTATGGGCTCCTGGTGGCATATATAAGTGAGAACATCAGAATGTATGGGCTCCTGGTGGCATATATAAGTGAGATGAGGACATCAGAATGTATGGGCTCCTGGTGGCATATATAAGTGAGATGAGGACATCAGAATGTATGGGCTCCTGGTGGCATATATAAGTGAGAACATCAGAATGTATGGGCTCCTGATGGCATATATAAGTGAGGTGAGAACATCAGAATGTATGGGCTCCTGGTGGCATATATAAGTGAGGTGACCATCAGAATGTATGGGCTCCTCTCCTGGTGGCATATATTAGTGAGCACATCAGAATGTATGGGCTCCTGGTGGCATATATTAGTGAGCACATCAGAATGTATGGGCTCCTGGTGGCATATATAAGTGAGAACATCAGAATGTATGGGCTCCTGGTGGCATATATTAGTGAGAACATCAGAATGTATGGGCTCCTGGTGGCATATATAAGTGAGATGAGGACATCAGAATGTATGGGCTCCTGATGGCATATATTAGTGAGAACAACAGAATGTATGGGCTCCTGGTGGCATATATAAGTGAGGTGAGGACATCAGAATGTATGGTCTCCTGGTGGCATATATTAGTGAGCACATCAGAATGTATGGGCTCCTGGTGGCATATATTAGTGAGAACATCAGAATGTATGGGCTCCTGGTGGCATATATAAGTGAGGTGAGGACATCAGAATGTATGCGCTCCTGGTGGCATATATTAGTGAGAACATCAGAATGTATGGGCTCCTGGTGGCATATATAAGTGAGGTGAGAACATCAGAATGTATGGGCTCCTGGTGGCATATATAAGTGAGATGAGGACATCAGAATGTATGGGCTCCTGGTGGCATATATTAGTGAGAACATCAGAATGTATGGGCTCCTGGTGGCATATATTAGTGAGCACATCAGAATGTATGGGCTCCTGGTGGCATATATTAGTGAGCACATCAGAATGTATGGGCTCCTGGTGGCATATATTAGTGAGCACATCAGAATGTATGGGCTCCTGGTGGCATATATAAGTGAGAACATCAGAATGTATGGGCTCCTGGTGGCATATATTAGTGAGAACATCAGAATGTATGGGCTCCTGGTGGCATATATTAGTGAGCACATCAGAATGTATGGGCTCCTGGTGGCATATATAAGTGAGAACATCAGAATGTATGGGCTCCTGGTGGCATATATAAGTGAGATGAGGACATCAGAATGTATGGGCTCCTGGTGGCATATATAAGTGAGATGAGGACATCAGAATGTATGGGCTCCTGGTGGCATATATAAGTGAGATGAGGACATCAGAATGTATGGGCTCCTGATGGCATATATTAGTGAGAACAACAGAATGTATGGGCTCCTGGTGGCATATATAAGTGAGGTGAGGACATCAGAATGTATGGGCTCCTGGTGGCATATATTAGTGAGCACATCAGAATGTATGGGCTCCTGGTGGCATATATTAGTGAGAACATCAGAATGTATGGGCTCCTGGTGGCATATATAAGTGAGGTGAGGACATCAGAATGTATGCGCTCCTGGTGGCATATATTAGTGAGAACATCAGAATGTATGGGCTCCTGGTGGCATATATAAGTGAGGTGAGAACATCAGAATGTATGGGCTCCTGGTGGCATATATAAGTGAGATGAGGACATCAGAATGTATGGGCTCCTGGTGGCATATATTAGTGAGAACATCAGAATGTATGGGCTCCTGGTGGCATATATTAGTGAGCACATCAGAATGTATGGGCTCCTGGTGGCATATATTAGTGAGCACATCAGAATGTATGGGCTCCTGGTGGCATATATTAGTGAGCACATCAGAATGTATGGGCTCCTGGTGGCATATATAAGTGAGAACATCAGAATGTATGGGCTCCTGGTGGCATATATTAGTGAGAACATCAGAATGTATGGGCTCCTGGTGGCATATATTAGTGAGCACATCAGAATGTATGGGCTCCTGGTGGCATATATAAGTGAGCACATCAGAATGTATGGGCTCCTGGTGGCATATATAAGTGAGAACATCAGAATGTATGGGCTCCTGGTGGCATATATTAGTGAGAACATCAGAATGTATGGGCTCCTGGTGGCATATATTAGTGAGCACATCAGAATGTATGGGCTCCTGGTGGCATATATTAGTGAGCACATCAGAATGTATGGGCTCCTGGTGGCATATATAAGTGAGAACATCAGAATGTATGGGCTCCTGGTGGCATATATTAGTGAGAACATCAGAATGTATGGGCTCCTGGTGGCATATATAAGTGAGATGAGGACATCAGAATGTATGGGCTCCTGATGGCATATATTAGTGAGAACAACAGAATGTATGGGCTCCTGGTGGCATATATAAGTGAGGTGAGGACATCAGAATGTATGGGCTCCTGGTGGCATATATTAGTGAGCACATCAGAATGTATGGGCTCCTGGTGGCATATATTAGTGAGAACATCAGAATGTATGGGCTCCTGGTGGCATATATAAGTGAGGTGAGGACATCAGAATGTATGCGCTCCTGGTGGCATATATTAGTGAGAACATCAGAATGTATGGGCTCCTGGTGGCATATATAAGTGAGGTGAGAACATCAGAATGTATGGGCTCCTGGTGGCATATATAAGTGAGATGAGGACATCAGAATGTATGGGCTCCTGGTGGCATATATTAGTGAGAACATCAGAATGTATGGGCTCCTGGTGGCATATATTAGTGAGCACATCAGAATGTATGGGCTCCTGGTGGCATATATTAGTGAGCACATCAGAATGTATGGGCTCCTGGTGGCATATATTAGTGAGCACATCAGAATGTATGGGCTCCTGGTGGCATATATAAGTGAGAACATCAGAATGTATGGGCTCCTGGTGGCATATATTAGTGAGAACATCAGAATGTATGGGCTCCTGGTGGCATATATTAGTGAGCACATCAGAATGTATGGGCTCCTGGTGGCATATATAAGTGAGAACATCAGAATGTATGGGCTCCTGGTGGCATATATAAGTGAGATGAGGACATCAGAATGTATGGGCTCCTGGTGGCATATATAAGTGAGATGAGGACATCAGAATGTATGGGCTCCTGGTGGCATATATTAGTGAGCACATCAGAATGTATGGGCTCCTGGTGGCATATATAAGTGAGCACATCAGAATGTATGGGCTCCTGGTGGCATATATAAGTGAGGTGAGAACATCAGAATGTATGGGCTCCTGGTGGCATATATAAGTGAGGTGAGGACATCAGAATGTATGCGCTCCTGGTGGCATATATTAGTGAGAACATCAGAATGTATGGGCTCCTGGTGGCATATATAAGTGAGGTGACCATCAGAATGTATGCGCTCCTGGTGGCATATATTAGTGAGAACATCAGAATGTATGGGCTCCTGGTGGCATATATAAGTGAGGTGAGAACATCAGAATGTATGGGCTCCTGGTGGCATATATAAGTGAGGTGAGGACATCAGAATGTATGGGCTCCTGGTGGCATATATAAGTGAGGTGAGGACATCAGAATGTATGGGCTCCTGATGGCATATATAAGTGAGCACATCAGAATGTATGGGCTCCTGGTGGCATATATTAGTGAGAACATCAGAATGTATGGGCTCCTGGTGGCATATATAAGTGAGGTGAGAACATCAGAATGTATGAGCTCCTGCTGGCATATATAAGTGAGGTGAGAACATCAGAATGTATGGGCTCCTGGTGGCATATATAAGTGAGGTAAGGACATCAGAATGTATGGGCTCCTGGTGGCATATATAAGTGAGCACATCAGAATGTATGGGCTCCTGGTGGCATATATAAGTGAGGTGAGGACATCAGAATGTATGGGCTCCTGGTGGCATATATAAGTGAGGTGACCATCAGAATGTATGCGCTCCTGGTAGTATATATTAGTGAGCACATCAGAATGTATGGGCTCCTGGTGGCATATATTAGTGAGCACATCAGAATGTATGCGCTCCTGGTAGTATATATTAGTGAGCACATCAGAATGTATGGGCTCCTGGTGGCATATATTAGTGAGCACATCAGAATGTATGGGCTCCTGGTGGTATATATTAGTGAGCACATCAGAATGTATGGGCTCCTGGTGGCATATATTAGTGAGAACATCAGAATGTATGCGCTCCTGGTAGTATATATTAGTGAGCACATCAGAATGTATGGGCTCCTGGTGGCATATATTAGTGAGCACATCAGAATGTATGGGCTCCTGATGGCATATATTAGTGAGCACATCAGAATGTATGGGCTCCTGGTGGCATATATAAGTGAGAACATCAGAATGTATGGGCTCCTGATGGCATATATAAGTGAGGTGAGAACATCAGAATGTATGGGCTCCTGGTGGCATATATAAGTGAGGTGACCATCAGAATGTATGGGCTCCTCTCCTGGTGGCATATATTAGTGAGCACATCAGAATGTATGGGCTCCTGGTGGCATATATTAGTGAGCACATCAGAATGTATGGGCTCCTGGTGGCATATATAAGTGAGAACATCAGAATGTATGGGCTCCTGGTGGCATATATTAGTGAGAACATCAGAATGTATGGGCTCCTGGTGGCATATATAAGTGAGAACATCAGAATGTATGGGCTCCTGGTGGCATATATTAGTGAGAACATCAGAATGTATGGGCTCCTGGTGGCATATATTAGTGAGCACATCAGAATGTATGGGCTCCTGGTGGCATATATAAGTGAGAACATCAGAATGTATGGGCTCCTGGTGGCATATATAAGTGAGATGAGGACATCAGAATGTATGGGCTCCTGGTGGCATATATAAGTGAGATGAGGACATCAGAATGTATGGGCTCCTGGTGGCATATATAAGTGAGAACATCAGAATGTATGGGCTCCTGATGGCATATATAAGTGAGGTGAGAACATCAGAATGTATGGGCTCCTGGTGGCATATATAAGTGAGGTGACCATCAGAATGTATGGGCTCCTCTCCTGGTGGCATATATTAGTGAGCACATCAGAATGTATGGGCTCCTGGTGGCATATATTAGTGAGCACATCAGAATGTATGGGCTCCTGGTGGCATATATAAGTGAGAACATCAGAATGTATGGGCTCCTGGTGGCATATATTAGTGAGAACATCAGAATGTATGGGCTCCTGGTGGCATATATAAGTGAGATGAGGACATCAGAATGTATGGGCTCCTGATGGCATATATTAGTGAGAACAACAGAATGTATGGGCTCCTGGTGGCATATATAAGTGAGGTGAGGACATCAGAATGTATGGGCTCCTGGTGGCATATATTAGTGAGCACATCAGAATGTATGGGCTCCTGGTGGCATATATTAGTGAGAACATCAGAATGTATGGGCTCCTGGTGGCATATATAAGTGAGGTGAGGACATCAGAATGTATGCGCTCCTGGTGGCATATATTAGTGAGAACATCAGAATGTATGGGCTCCTGGTGGCATATATAAGTGAGGTGAGAACATCAGAATGTATGGGCTCCTGGTGGCATATATAAGTGAGATGAGGACATCAGAATGTATGGGCTCCTGGTGGCATATATTAGTGAGCACATCAGAATGTATGGGCTCCTGGTGGCATATATTAGTGAGCACATCAGAATGTATGGGCTCCTGGTGGCATATATTAGTGAGCACATCAGAATGTATGGGCTCCTGGTGGCATATATTAGTGAGCACATCAGAATGTATGGGCTCCTGGTGGCATATATAAGTGAGAACATCAGAATGTATGGGCTCCTGGTGGCATATATTAGTGAGAACATCAGAATGTATGGGCTCCTGGTGGCATATATTAGTGAGCACATCAGAATGTATGGGCTCCTGGTGGCATATATAAGTGAGAACATCAGAATGTATGGGCTCCTGGTGGCATATATAAGTGAGATGAGGACATCAGAATGTATGGGCTCCTGGTGGCATATATAAGTGAGATGAGGACATCAGAATGTATGGGCTCCTGGTGGCATATATTAGTGAGCACATCAGAATGTATGGGCTCCTGGTGGCATATATAAGTGAGCACATCAGAATGTATGGGCTCCTGGTGGCATATATAAGTGAGGTGAGAACATCAGAATGTATGGGCTCCTGGTGGCATATATAAGTGAGTTGAGGACATCAGAATGTATGCGCTCCTGGTGGCATATATTAGTGAGAACATCAGAATGTATGGGCTCCTGGTGGCATACATAAGTGAGGTGACCATCAGAATGTATGCGCTCCTGGTGGCATATATTAGTGAGAACATCAGAATGTATGGGCTCCTGGTGGCATATATAAGTGAGGTGAGAACATCAGAATGTATGGGCTCCTGGTGGCATATATAAGTGAGGTGAGGACATCAGAATGTATGGGCTCCTGGTGGCATATATAAGTGAGGTGAGGACATCAGAATGTATGGGCTCCTGATGGCATATATAAGTGAGCACATCAGAATGTATGGGCTCCTGGTGGCATATATTAGTGAGAACATCAGAATGTATGGGCTCCTGGTGGCATATATAAGTGAGGTGAGAACATCAGAATGTATGGGCTCCTGGTGGCATATATAAGTGAGGTAAGGACATCAGAATGTATGGGCTCCTGGTGGCATATATAAGTGAGGTGAGGACATCAGAATGTATGGGCTCCTGGTGGCATATATAAGTGAGGTGACCATCAGAATGTATGCGCTCCTGGTAGTATATATTAGTGAGCACATCAGAATGTATGGGCTCCTGGTGGCATATATTAGTGAGCACATCAGAATGTATGCGCTCCTGGTAGTATATATTAGTGAGCACATCAGAATGTATGGGCTCCTGGTGGCATATATTAGTGAGCACATCAGAATGTATGGGCTCCTGGTGGTATATATTAGTGAGCACATCAGAATGTATGGGCTCCTGGTGGCATATATTAGTGAGAACATCAGAATGTATGCGCTCCTGGTAGTATATATTAGTGAGCACATCAGAATGTATGGGCTCCTGGTGGCATATATTAGTGAGCACATCAGAATGTATGGGCTCCTGGTGGCATATATTAGTGAGCACATCAGAATGTATGGGCTCCTGGTGGCATATATTAGTGAGAACATCAGAATGTATGCGCTCCTGGTAGTATATATTAGTGAGCACATCAGCATGTATGGGCTCCTGGTGGCATATATTAGTGAGCACATCAGAATGTATGGGCTCCTGGTGGTATATATTAGTGAGCACATCAGAATGTATGGGCTCCTGGTGGCATATATTAGTGAGAACATCAGAATGTATGCGCTCCTGGTAGTATATATTAGTGAGCACATCAGAATGTATGGGCTCCTGGTGGCATATATTAGTGAGCACATCAGAATGTATGGGCTCCTGATGGCATATATTAGTGAGCACATCAGAATGTATGGGCTCCTGGTGGCATATATAAGTGAGAACATCAGAATGTATGGGCTCCTGGTGGCATATATTAGTGAGAACATCAGAATGTATGGGCTCCTGGTGGCATATATAAGTGAGATGAGGACATCAGAATGTATGGGCTCCTGATGGCATATATTAGTGAGAACATCAGAATGTATGGGCTCCTGGTGGCATATATAAGTGAGGTGAGGACATCAGAATGTATGGGCTCCTGGTGGCATATATAAGTGAGGTGAGGACATCAGAATGTATGGGCTCCTGATGGCATATATTAGTGAGAACATCAGAATGTATGGGCTCCTGGTGCCATATATAAGTGAGGTGAGAACATCAGAATGTATGAGCTCCTGCTGGCATATATAAGTGAGGTAAGGACATCAGAATGTATGGGCTCCTGGTGGCATATATAAGTGAGCACATCAGAATGTATGGGCTCCTGGTGGCATATATAAGTGAGGTGAGGACATCAGAATGTATGGGCTCCTGGTGGCATATATAAGTGAGGTGACCATCAGAATGTATGCGCTCCTGGTAGTATATATTAGTGAGCACATCAGAATGTATGGGCTCCTGGTGGCATATATTAGTGAGCACATCAGAATGTATGCGCTCCTGGTAGTATATATTAGTGAGCACATCAGAATGTATGGGCTCCTGGTGGCATATATTAGTGAGCACATCAGAATGTATGGGCTCCTGGTGGTATATATTAGTGAGCACATCAGAATGTATGGGCTCCTGGTGGCATATATTAGTGAGAACATCAGAATGTATGCGCTCCTGGTAGTATATATTAGTGAGCACATCAGAATGTATGGGCTCCTGGTGGCATATATTAGTGAGCACATCAGAATGTATGGGCTCCTGGTGGCATATATTAGTGAGCACATCAGAATGTATGGGCTCCTGGTGGCATATATTAGTGAGAACATCAGAATGTATGCGCTCCTGGTAGTATATATTAGTGAGCACATCAGCATGTATGGGCTCCTGGTGGCATATATTAGTGAGCACATCAGAATGTATGGGCTCCTGGTGGTATATATTAGTGAGCACATCAGAATGTATGGGCTCCTGGTGGCATATATTAGTGAGAACATCAGAATGTATGCGCTCCTGGTAGTATATATTAGTGAGCACATCAGAATGTATGGGCTCCTGGTGGCATATATTAGTGAGCACATCAGAATGTATGGGCTCCTGATGGCATATATTAGTGAGCACATCAGAATGTATGGGCTCCTGGTGGCATATATAAGTGAGAACATCAGAATGTATGGGCTCCTGGTGGCATATATTAGTGAGAACATCAGAATGTATGGGCTCCTGGTGGCATATATAAGTGAGATGAGGACATCAGAATGTATGGGCTCCTGATGGCATATATTAGTGAGAACATCAGAATGTATGGGCTCCTGGTGGCATATATAAGTGAGGTGAGGACATCAGAATGTATGGGCTCCTGGTGGCATATATAAGTGAGGTGAGGACATCAGAATGTATGGGCTCCTGATGGCATATATTAGTGAGAACATCAGAATGTATGGGCTCCTGGTGCCATATATAAGTGAGGTGAGAACATCAGAATGTATGAGCTCCTGCTGGCATATATAAGTGAGGTAAGGACATCAGAATGTATGGGCTCCTGGTGGCATATATAAGTGAGCACATCAGAATGTATGGGCTCCTGGTGGCATATATAAGTGAGGTGAGGACATCAGAATGTATGGGCTCCTGGTGGCATATATAAGTGAGGTGACCATCAGAATGTATGCGCTCCTGGTAGTATATATTAGTGAGCACATCAGAATGTATGGGCTCCTGGTGGCATATATTAGTGAGCACATCAGAATGTATGCGCTCCTGGTAGTATATATTAGTGAGCACATCAGAATGTATGGGCTCCTGGTGGCATATATTAGTGAGCACATCAGAATGTATGGGCTCCTGGTGGTATATATTAGTGAGCACATCAGAATGTATGGGCTCCTGGTGGCATATATTAGTGAGAACATCAGAATGTATGCGCTCCTGGTAGTATATATTAGTGAGCACATCAGAATGTATGGGCTCCTGGTGGCATATATTAGTGAGCACATCAGAATGTATGGGCTCCTGGTGGCATATATTAGTGAGCACATCAGAATGTATGGGCTCCTGGTGGCATATATTAGTGAGAACATCAGAATGTATGCGCTCCTGGTAGTATATATTAGTGAGCACATCAGCATGTATGGGCTCCTGGTGGCATATATTAGTGAGCACATCAGAATGTATGGGCTCCTGGTGGTATATATTAGTGAGCACATCAGAATGTATGGGCTCCTGGTGGCATATATTAGTGAGAACATCAGAATGTATGCGCTCCTGGTAGTATATATTAGTGAGCACATCAGAATGTATGGGCTCCTGGTGGCATATATATTAGTGAGCACATCAGAATGTATGGGCTCCTGATGGCATATATTAGTGAGCACATCAGAATGTATGGGCTCCTGGTGGCATATATAAGTGAGAACATCAGAATGTATGGGCTCCTGGTGGCATATATAAGTGAGGTGAGGACATCAGAATGTATGGGCTCCTGATGGCATATATAAGTGAGGTGAGAACATCAGAATGTATGGGCTCCTGGTGGCATATATAAGTGAGGTGACCATCAGAATGTATGGGCTCCTCTCCTGGTGGCATATATTAGTGAGCACATCAGAATGTATGGGCTCCTGGTGGCATATATTAGTGAGCACATCAGAATGTATGGGCTCCTGGTGGCATATATAAGTGAGAACATCAGAATGTATGGGCTCCTGGTGGCATATATTAGTGAGAACATCAGAATGTATGGGCTCCTGGTGGCATATATAAGTGAGATGAGGACATCAGAATGTATGGGCTCCTGATGGCATATATTAGTGAGAACAACAGAATGTATGGGCTCCTGGTGGCATATATAAGTGAGGTGAGGACATCAGAATGTATGGGCTCCTGGTGGCATATATTAGTGAGCACATCAGAATGTATGGGCTCCTGGTGGCATATATTAGTGAGAACATCAGAATGTATGGGCTCCTGGTGGCATATATAAGTGAGGTGAGAACATCAGAATGTATGGGCTCCTGGTGGCATATATAAGTGAGATGAGGACATCAGAATGTATGGGCTCCTGGTGGCATATATTAGTGAGAACATCAGAATGTATGGGCTCCTGGTGGCATATATTAGTGAGCACATCAGAATGTATGGGCTCCTGGTGGCATATATTAGTGAGCACATCAGAATGTATGGGCTCCTGGTGGCATATATTAGTGAGCACATCAGAATGTATGGGCTCCTGGTGGCATATATAAGTGAGAACATCAGAATGTATGGGCTCCTGGTGGCATATAGTAGTGAGAACATCAGAATGTATGGGCTCCTGGTGGCATATATTAGTGAGCACATCAGAATGTATGGGCTCCTGGTGGCATATATAAGTGAGAACATCAGAATGTATGGGCTCCTGGTGGCATATATAAGTGAGATGAGGACATCAGAATGTATGGGCTCCTGGTGGCATATATAAGTGAGATGAGGACATCAGAATGTATGGGCTCCTGGTGGCATATATTAGTGAGCACATCAGAATGTATGGGCTCCTGGTGGCATATATAAGTGAGCACATCAGAATGTATGGGCTCCTGGTGGCATATATAAGTGAGGTGAGAACATCAGAATGTATGGGCTCCTGGTGGCATATATAAGTGAGGTGAGGACATCAGAATGTATGCGCTCCTGGTGGCATATATTAGTGAGAACATCAGAATGTATGGGCTCCTGGTGGCATATATAAGTGAGGTGAGAACATCAGAATGTATGGGCTCCTGGTGGCATATATAAGTGAGGTGAGGACATCAGAATGTATGCGCTCCTGGTGGCATATATTAGTGAGAACATCAGAATGTATGGGCTCCTGGTGGCATATATAAGTGAGATGAGGACATCAGAATGTATGGGCTCCTGGTGGCATATATAAGTGAGATGAGGACATCAGAATGTATGGGCTCCTGGTGGCATATATTAGTGAGCACATCAGAATGTATGGGCTCCTGGTGGCATATATAAGTGAGCACATCAGAATGTATGGGCTCCTGGTGGCATATATAAGTGAGATGAGGACATCAGAATGTATGGGCTCCTGGTGGCATATATTAGTGAGCACATCAGAATGTATGGGCTCCTGGTGGCATATATAAGTGAGCACATCAGAATGTATGGGCTCCTGGTGGCATATATAAGTGAGGTGAGAACATCAGAATGTATGGGCTCCTGGTGGCATATATAAGTGAGGTGAGGACATCAGAATGTATGCACTCCTGGTGGCATATATTAGTGAGAACATCAGAATGTATGGGCTCCTGGTGGCATATATAAGTGAGGTGACCATCAGAATGTATGCGCTCCTGGTGGCATATATTAGTGAGAACATCAGAATGTATGGGCTCCTGGTGGCATATATAAGTGAGGTGAGAACAACAGAATGTATGGGCTCCTGGTGGCATATATAAGTGAGGTGAGGACATCAGAATGTATGGGCTCCTGGTGGCATATATAAGTGAGGTGAGGACATCAGAATGTATGGGCTCCTGATGGCATATATAAGTGAGCACATCAGAATGTATGGGCTCCTGGTGGCATATATAAGTGAGGTGAGGACATCAGAATGTATGGGCTCCTGGTGGCATATATAAGTGAGGTGACCATCAGAATGTATGCGCTCCTGGTAGTATATATTAGTGAGCACATCAGAATGTATGGGCTCCTGGTGGCATATATTAGTGAGCACATCAGAATGTATGCGCTCCTGGTAGTATATATTAGTGAGCACATCAGAATGTATGGGCTCCTGGTGGCATATATTAGTGAGCACATCAGAATGTATGGGCTCCTGGTGGTATATATTAGTGAGCACATCAGAATGTATGGGCTCCTGGTGGCATATATTAGTGAGAACATCAGAATGTATGCGCTCCTGGTAGTATATATTAGTGAGCACATCAGAATGTATGGGCTCCTGGTGGCATATATTAGTGAGCACATCAGAATGTATGGGCTCCTGGTGGCATATATTAGTGAGCACATCAGAATGTATGGGCTCCTGGTGGCATATATTAGTGAGAACATCAGAATGTATGCGCTCCTGGTAGTATATATAAGTGAGCACATCAGCATGTATGGGCTCCTGGTGGCATATATTAGTGAGCACATCAGAATGTATGGGCTCCTGGTGGTATATATTAGTGAGCACATCAGAATGTATGGGCTCCAGGTGGCATATATTAGTGAGAACATCAGAATGTATGCGCTCCTGGTAGTATATATTAGTGAGCACATCAGAATGTATGGGCTCCTGGTGGCATATATTAGTGAGCACATCAGAATGTATGGGCTCCTGATGGCATATATTAGTGAGCACATCAGAATGTATGGGCTCCTGGTGGCATATATAAGTGAGAACATCAGAATGTATGGGCTCCTGGTGGCATATATTAGTGAGAACATCAGAATGTATGGGCTCCTGGTGGCATATATAAGTGAGATGAGGACATCAGAATGTATGGGCTCCTGATGGCATATATTAGTGAGAACATCAGAATGTATGGGCTCCTGGTGGCATATATAAGTGAGATGAGGACATCAGAATGTATGGGCTCCTGATGGCATATATTAGTGAGAACATCAGAATGTATGGGCTCCTGGTGGCATATATAAGTGAGGTGAGGACATCAGAATGTATGGGCTCCTGGTGGCATATATTAGTGAGCACATCAGAATGTATGGGCTCCTGGTGGCATATATTAGTGAGAACATCAGAATGTATGGGCTCCTGGTGGCATATATAAGTGAGGTGAGGACATCAGAATGTATGCGCTCCTGGTGGCATATATTAGTGAGAACATCAGAATGTATGGTCTCCTGGTGGCATATATAAGTGAGAACATCAGAATGTATGGGCTCCTGGTGGCATATATTAGTGAGAACATCAGAATGTATGGGCTCCTGGTGGCATATATAAGTGAGATGAGGACATCAGAATGTATGGGCTCCTGATGGCATATATTAGTGAGAACATCAGAATGTATGGGCTCCTGATGGCATATATAAGTGAGGTGAGGACATCAGAATGTATGGGCTCCTGGTGGCATATATAAGTGAGGTGACCATCAGAATGTATGCGCTCCTGGTAGTATATATTAGTGAGCACATCAGAATGTATGGGCTCCTGGTGGTATATATTAGTGAGCACATCAGAATGTATGGGCTCCTGGTGGCATATATTAGTGAGGTGAGAACATCAGAATGTATGCGCTCCTGGTAGTATATATTAGTGAGCACATCAGAATGTATGGGCTCCTGGTGGCATATATTAGTGAGCACATCAGAATGTATGGGCTCCTGGTGGTATATATTAGTGAGCACATCAGAATGTATGGGCTCCTGGTGGCATATATTAGTGAGAACATCAGAATGTATGGGCTCCTGATGGCATATATTAGTGAGCACATCAGAATGTATGCGCTCCTGGTAGTATATATTAGTGAGCACATCAGAATGTATGGGCTCCTGGTGGCATATATTATTGAGAACATCAGAATGTATGCGCTCCTGGTAGTATATATTAGTGAGCACATTAGAATGTATGGGCTCCTGGTGGCATATATTAGTGAGCACATCAGAATGTATGGGCTCCTGGTGGCATATATAAGTGAGAACATCAGAATGTATGGGCTCCTGGTGGCATATATTATTGAGAACATCAGAATGTATGCGCTCCTGGTAGTATATATTAGTGAGCACATTAGAATGTATGGGCTCCTGGTGGCATATATTAGTGAGCACATCAGAATGTATGGGCTCCTGGTGGCATATATAAGTGAGAACATCAGAATGTATGGGCTCCTGATGGCATATATTAGTGAGCACATCAGAATGTATGGGCTCCTGGTGGCATATATAAGTGAGAACATCAGAATGTATGGGCTCCTGGTGGCATATATTAGTGAGAACATCAGAATGTATGGGCTCCTGGTGGCATATATAAGTGAGATGAGGACATCAGAATGTATGGGCTCCTGATGGCATATATTAGTGAGAACAACAGAATGTATGGGCTCCTGGTGGCATATATAAGTGAGGTGAGGACATCAGAATGTATGGGCTCCTGGTGGCATATATTAGTGAGCACATCAGAATGTATGGGCTCCTGGTGGCATATATTAGTGAGAACATCAGAATGTATGGGCTCCTGGTGGCATATATAAGTGAGGTGAGGACATCAGAATGTATGCGCTCCTGGTGGCATATATTAGTGAGAACATCAGAATGTATGGGCTCCTGGTGGCATATATAAGTGAGGTGACCATCAGAATGTATTCGCTCCTGGTGGCATATATTAGTGAGAACATCAGAATGTATGGGCTCCTGGTGGCATATATAAGTGAGGTGAGAACATCAGAATGTATGGGCTCCTGGTGGCATATATAAGTGAGGTGAGGACATCAGAATGTATGGGCTCCTGGTGGCATATATAAGTGAGGTGAGGACATCAGAATGTATGGGCTCCTGGTGGCATATGTAAGTGAGGTGAGGACATCAGAATGTATGGGCTCCTGATGGCATATATTAGTGAGCACATCAGAATGTGTGGGCTCCTGGTGGCATATATAAGTGAGGTGAGGACATCAGAATGTATGGGCTCCTGATGGCATATATTAGTGAGAACATCAGAATGTATGGGCTCCTGGTGGCATATATAAGTGAGGTGAGGACATCAGAATGTATGGGCTCCTGGTGGCATATATAAGTGAGGTGACCATCAGAATGTATGCGCTCCTGGTGGCATATATTAGTGAGAACATCAGAATGTATGGGCTCCTGGTGGCATATATAAGTGAGGTGAGGACATCAGAATGTATGGGCTCCTGGTGGCATATATTAGTGAGCACATCAGAATGTATGGGCTCCTGCTGGCATATATTAGTGAGGTGAGGACATCAGAATGTATGCGCTCCTGGTAGTATATATTAGTGAGCACATCAGAATGTATGGGCTCCTGGTGGCATATATTAGTGAGCACATCAGAATGTATGGGCTCCTGGTGGTATATATTAGTGAGCACATCAGAATGTATGCGCTCCTGGTAGTATATATTAGTGAGCACATCAGAATGTATGGGCTCCTGGTGGCATATATTAGTGAGAACATCAGAATGTATGGGCTCCTGATGGCACATATTAGTGAGCACATCAGAATGTATGGGCTCCTGGTGGCATATATTAGTGAGCACATCAGAATGTATGCACTCCTGGTAGTATATATTAGTGAGCACATCAGAATGTATGGGCTCCTGGTGGCATATATAAGTGAGGTGAGGACATCAGAATGTATGGGCTCCTGATGGCATATATTAGTGAGAACATCAGAATGTATGGGCTCCTGATGGCATATATTAGTGAGAACATCAGAATGTATGGGCTCCTGGTGGCATATATTAGTGAGCACATCAGAATGTATGGGCTCCTGGTAGCATATATTAGTGAGGACATCAGAATGTATGGGCTCCTGGTGGCATATATTAGTGAGCACATCAGAATGTATGGGCTCCTGGTGGCATATATTAGTGAGCACATCAGAATGTATGTGCTCCTGGTGGCATATATAAGTGAGGTGAGGACATCAGAATGTATGGGCTCCTGGTGGCATATATTAGTGAGAACATCAGAATGTATGGGCTCCTGCTGGCATATATTAGTGAGCACATCAGAATGTATGGGCTCCTGGTAGTATATATTAGTGAGCACATCAGAATGTATGGGCTCCTGGTGGCATATATAAGTGAGGTGAGAACATCAGAATGTATGGGCTCCTGGTGGCATATATTAGTGAGAACATCAGAATGTATGGGCTCCTGCTGGCATATATTAGTGAGGACATCAGAATGTATGCGCTCCTGGTAGTATATATTAGTGAGCACATCAGAATGTATGGGCTCCTGGTGGCATATATAAGTGAGGTGAGGACATCAGAATGTATGGGCTCCTGGTGGCATATATAAGTGAGGTGAGGACATCAGATTGTATGGGCTCCTGATGGCATATATTAGTGAGCACATCAGAATGTATGGGCTCCTGGTGGCATATATTAGTGAGCACATCAGAATGTATGGGCTCCTGATGGCATATATTAGTGAGCACATCAGAATGTATGGGCTCCTGGTGGCATATATAAGTGAGGTGAGGACATCAGAATGTATGGGCTCCTGGTGGCATATATTAGTGAGAACATCAGAATGTATGGGCTCCTGCTGGCATATATTAGTGAGCACATCAGAATGTATGGGTTCCTGGTAGCATATATTAGTGAGGACATCAGAATGTATGCGCTCCTGGTAGTATATATTAGTGAGCACATCAGAATGTATGGGCTCCTGGTGGCATATATTAGTGAGAACATCAGAATGTATGGGCTCCTGGTGGCATATATTAGTGAGAACATCAGAATGTATGGGCTCCTGCTGGCATATATTAGTGAGCACATCAGAATGTATGGGCTCCTGGTAGTATATATTAGTGAGCACATCAGAATGTATGGGCTCCTGGTGGCATATATAAGTGAGGTGAGAACATCAGAATGTATGGGCTCCTGGTGGCATATATTAGTGAGAACATCAGAATGTATGGGCTCCTGCTGGCATATATTAGTGAGGACATCAGAATGTATGCGCTCCTGGTAGTATATATTAGTGAGCACATCAGAATGTATGGGCTCCTGGTGGCATATATAAGTGAGGTGAGGACATCAGAATGTATGGGCTCCTGGTGGCATATATAAGTGAGGTGAGGACATCAGATTGTATGGGCTCCTGATGGCATATATTAGTGAGCACATCAGAATGTATGGGCTCCTGGTGGCATATATTAGTGAGCACATCAGAATGTATGGGCTCCTGATGGCATATATTAGTGAGCACATCAGAATGTATGGGCTCCTGGTGGCATATATAAGTGAGGTGAGGACATCAGAATGTATGGGCTCCTGGTGGCATATATTAGTGAGAACATCAGAATGTATGGGCTCCTGCTGGCATATATTAGTGAGCACATCAGAATGTATGGGTTCCTGGTAGCATATATTAGTGAGGACATCAGAATGTATGCGCTCCTGGTAGTATATATTAGTGAGCACATCAGAATGTATGGGCTCCTGGTGGCATATATAAGTGAGGTGAGGACATCAGAATGTATGGGCTCCTGGTGGCATATATAAGTGAGGTGAGGACATCAGAATGTATGGGCTCCTGATGGCATATATTAGTGAGAACATCAGAATGTATGGGCTCCTGGTGGTTTATATTAGTGAGAACATCAGAATGTATGGGCTCCTGCTGGCACATATTAGTGAGAACATCAGAATGTATGGGCTCCTGGTGGCATATACAGTGCCTACAAGTAGTATTCAACCCCCTGCAGATTTAGCAGGTTTACACATTCGGAATTAACTTGGCATTGTGACATTTGGACTGTAGATCAGCCTGGAAGTGTGAAATGCACTGCAGCAAAAAAGAATGTTATTTCTTTTTTTATTTTTTTTTTAAATTGGGAAAAGTTTATTCAGAGGGTCATTTATTATTCAACCCCTCAAACCACCAGAATTCTGTTTGGTTCCCCTAAAGTATTAAGAAGTATTTCAGGCACAAAGAACAATGAGCTTCACATGTTTGGATTAATTATCTCTTTTTCCAGCCTTTTCTGACTAATTAAGACCCTCCCCAAACTTGTGAACAGCACTCATACTTGGTCAACATGGGAAAGACAAAGGAGCATTCCAAGGCCACCAGAGACAAGATCGTGGAGGGTCACAAGGCTGGCAACGGGTACAAAACCCTTTCCAAGGAGTTGGGCCTACCTGTCTCCACTGTTGGGAGCATCATCCGGAAGTGGAAGGCTTAGGGAACTACTGTTAGCCTTCCACGGCCTGGACAGCCTTTGAAAGTTTCCACCCGTGCCGAGGCCAGGCTTGTCCGAAGAGTCAAGGCTAACCCAAGGACAACAAGGAAGGAGCTCCGGGAAGATCTCATGGCAGTGGGGATATTGGTTTCTGTCAATACCATAAGTAACGTACTCCACCGCAATGGTCTCCGTTCCAGACGAGCCCGTAAGGTACCTTTACTTTCAAAGCGTGATGTCAAGGCTCGTCTACAGTTTGCTCATGATCACTTGGAAGACTCTGAGACAGACTGGTTCAAGGTTCTCTGGTCTGATGAGACCAAGATCGAGATCTTTGGTGCCAACCACACACGTGACGTTTGGAGACTGGATGGCACTGCATACGACCCCAAGAATACCATCCCTACAGTCAAGCATGGTGGTGGCAGCATCATGCTGTGGGGCTGTTTCTCAGCCAAGGGGCCTGGCCATCTGGTCCGCATCCATGGGAAGATGGATAGCACGGCCTACCTGGAGATTTTGGCCAAGAACCTCCGCTCCTCCATCAAGTATCTTAAGATGGGTCGTCATTTCATCTTCCAACAAGACAACGACCCAAAGCACACAGCCAAGAAAACCAAGGCCTGGTTCAAGAGGGAAAAAATCAAGGTGTTGCAGTGGCCTAGTCAGTCTCCTGACCTTAACCCAATTGAAAACTTGTGGAAGGAGCTCAAGATTAAAGTCCACATGAGACACCCAAAGAACCTAGATAACTTGGAGAAGATCTGCATGGAGGAGTGGGCCAAGATAACTCCAGAGACCTGTGCCGGCCTGATCAGGTCTTATAAAAGACGATTATTAGCTGTAATTGCAAACAAGGGTTATTCCACAAAATATTAAACCTAGGGGTTGAATATTAATTGACCCACACTTTTATGTTGAAAATGTATTAAAATTTAACTGAGCAACATAACTTGTTGGTTTGTAAGATTTATGCATCTGTTAATAAATCCTGCTCTTGTTTGAAGTTTGCAGGCTCTAACTTATTTGCATCTTATCAAACCTGCTAAATCTGCAGGGGGTTGAATACTACTTGTAGGCACTGTATAAGTGAGCACATCAGAATGTAGGGGCTCCTGGTGACATATATTAGTGAGGTGAGGACATCAGAATGTATGCGCTCCTGGTAGTATATATTAGTGAGCACATCAGAATGTATGCGCTCCTGGTAGTATATATTAGTGAGCACATCAGAATGTATGCGTTCCTGGTAGTATATATTAGTGAGCACATCAGAATGTATGGGCTCCTGGTGGCATATATAAGTGAGCACATCAGAATGTATGGGCTCCTGGTCGCATATATAAGTGAGCACATCAGAATGTATGGGCTCCTGGTGGCATATATAAGTGAGCACATCAGAATGTATGGGCTCCTGGTGGCATATATAAGTGAGGTGAGGACATCAGAATGTATGGCTCCTGGTGGCATATATAAGTGAGGTGAGGACATCAGAATGTATGGGCTCCTGGTGGCATATGTAAGTGAGCACATCAGAATGTATGGGTTCCTGGTGGCATAGCTGGAAAAATTGCCAATTCCTTCAAAGGTAACCGGTCACACGTAAAAACGCTATTAACCTACCGATATGGAGGTTACTGCAGGTTACTAGTGTATGAATCCTGCACGGTGCCTGAACCTCTATTGTTGAAAGGAAATGAACTTTATTCTTTCTGGCATCATTTCAATACACAAAGGGGTGACTGAACCTCTGGCGCCACTCCCATTACCTGAAAGCTGCCCGGAGGATTAAAGTTAATTTCCTCCTAGCAGTGGAATTCAATGTGTAGGTGCTGGGCAGGTTCCAAATGTTACTAACCTGCAGATTAATAGTGTTTTACATGTGACAAGTTACCTTTAAGTGGTGCCTGTTCGGGTACCCATCAGACCCCAAGGTATGATCGTGGGGTAATGATGGGTTGCCTAAGAGCATGCTGCAGGCCCTTTTCACTACCATCTTGGTACTCCTGTATACCAAAGGCTGGACTTCATAGGAAATCATCATTTTCACTATATGGTGATACTATATACTGGCTTCATAAGAGACTGTCCTTTTCACTCTATATAGTGGGGGTTGAAAAATAAAGTGAAACATTTTTTAAACAAGCATTAAAAAAAAAAAAAGTTTGAATCATTTATTTCCCCCATTCAAAAGCAAATAAATTATCCCCCCCCCACCACCACCTATTTAGAACTGCCCAGTCTGGAAAAGTCTGATGTATCAAAATCTAAAATTAACTAATAAGTGCGGCGAACAATGTAGTATATAAAGAAAACAAAATAAAATGCCAGAAGTACAGATTTTTGGTTGTCTCACCTCCTCCATAAAAAGCGATACAAAGTGATCAAAATGTTACATATGCCACTAAAAATTACAGTTCGACATGCAAAAAACCCATGTACTACGGTACTTACCGGTCTTACTGAGCTGGAGAATCAGGTTTCTGGGTCAGTCTTACTACACAATAAATGTCATAAAAAATAAAAAACTAAACAAAGTTCAGAATTGCATTTTTTCCCATGTCACCGCACTTTTTTCTCATTTTCCAGGACATAGTATAATACATTAGATAGTGTTCTCCAAAAGTAAATCTCATCCTGCAGCAAAACGAGCCCTCATCTGGCTAATTCAGCACAAAAAAAAATTATTAGGCTCTGTGCGCACTGGGAAATGGAATTTTCTTGAGAAAATTCCGCATGCTCTCAAAGATTACCGCACCCGCGGTAAAAAACCGCGGGAAACCGCACCCGAAAACCGCATGCGGTTTGCCGCGGTTTTACCGCGGTATTGTTCGCGGTTTTGCCGCGTGCGGGTTGGGATGTGCTTTATTGCATTCAATGCAATAAAGCACATTGAAAAGAAAAAAAAAAAAGTCATTTAATTCTGAGATAGTAGATAGATAGACAGAAGAATAGATAGAGGGATAGATAGACAGATAGAGGACAGATCGCTGCATTTCCCACGGTCGGCAGTGAGTTCACATTACCGGCCGTGGGAAATGACCGGTAATTACCTCTGCTGTCTGCTGCTTTCATTCAGCGCTGTGTCTGTGACAGTCGCGGCTGGATGGAAGCAGCGCAGGACCTGTGGATTACGCCGGAGCGGTGGATTACGCCGGAGCTTTGGTGCGGGAGGGGTTAATAAAATGGTGAACGAGGCTTGTTTGTTTTATTTAAAATAAAGGATTTTTCGGTGTCTGTGTTTTATTCACTTTACTTACGGGTTGATCATGTCAGCTGTCACATAGACGCTGCCATGATCAAGCCTGGAGTTAATGGCGGTGGTCCCCCACCATCATTAACCCCTTGTATTACCTTGCTGCCACTGCTACACGGCAGCAAGAAGAGCCGGGGACACGCCGGTGCTGCCGCATAATGCATGCGACAGTGCCGGGGCAGCTACGGCTGATATTCTCGGCTGCGGGAGGGGGAGTGAGGCGGGGGACATTAACTCTGCCCCTCTCCCTCCCCAGCCTGAGAATACCGGGCCGCCGCTGTGTGCTTACCTCGGCTGGATGGTAAATATACAGCGGAGCCCACGTTCTTTGTTTTCTATATTTCCGTTTTCTTTCTATGTGTCTGTGTTCTATGTGTCTGTGATGTCTATCTGTGTCTGTGATCTGTGTGTGTGTTTACTCTCTGCTTTGCTTCCTCTTCCTGTAATGACATCACTTCCCTGCAAACCGCAGACAAGCGATGTACATTACCGGAGGTAAACCGCGAAATACCGCAGGGAATAACACAGGAAAACGCAGTGAACCGCACAGAATTTGCTGCCTGCGTTATTCCCTGCGGAATTTCATGATTAACATTGGAGTCAATGGAGTGAAATCCCGCAGCGATGTGCGGAAAAGAAGTGACATGCAATTGTTTTTGCTGCGGTAATCCCGCAGCAAAACATGCAGCTGTCAAATTCCGCCTAGTGCGCACAGGATTTTTTTTCTCCATAGGATTTGCTGGTGATTCACTGCAGAGATGTTATGAACATTTTCTGCAGCGAAACATGCAGCAAATCTGCGGAAAATCCGCGGCAAAATCCGGTAAGTGCGCACATGGCCTTAGTCTTGTAAAAAGGAGAACATAAAATAAAAGCGCTAACAAAGACTTGCCATAACGAGGAGTTCAATATCCGGCCACTGTGGATCCATTCAGTAGTCAGCGTATAGAAGTGTGTAAGATCATTGTCGATGAAGACTATTCTATATCTTATACACAAAATATATAAGTATATTTCACAAGAATCCTATAACATTTCCCACATTCAAGACTGGAAAATTGTTTAACCCTTTCGTGTCACAGCCTGTTTTCACCTTGATGCCAAATTTTACAATTCTGACCACTGTCAATTTATCTGGTTATAAATCTGGAACTCTTCAAAGGATCCCGGTGATTCTGAGATTGTTTTTTTCGTGACATACTGTTCTTCAGGATAGTGGTAAAATAAAGACAATAACTTTTGTGCGCTTATTTGTGAAAATATTGTCAATTTGGCAAAATATTTTTGAAAATTTTGCAATTTTCAAACTTTGAATTTTTATACCCTTAGCCAGAAAGTTATAAGTTATATCACACTAAATAGTTAATAAATAACATTTCCCACATATCTACTTTACATCAGCGCAATTTTTGAAGTTTTTTTTGTTAGGAAGTTAGAAGGGGTCAAAGTTTATCAGCAATTTCTCATTTTAGGCCGGGGCTAGATGGGGCACTAGTGCGATCCTCGCATGACACTCGGCTCACGCTGGCAGCATAGCAGGAGCCGAGTGTCATGCGAGTGTCACTGTGACTGAGGTCCAACCGTGCGAGCAGACCTCAGCTGCAGAGGGGAAGGCTGGGTCTGCGAGGGGGCGGGCCCGATCTTAGGAGGGGAGGGAGGGATTTCTCTCCCTCTTTCCTCCCTAGCCGGCTATTGCGATTCTCGCCCTGCAGTTGCGGTACACCAGTATACCGCGAGTGCAGTGCGATTTTTCTCTCGCCCCATACACTTGAATGGGTGCGAGAGAAAGAGTCTCGCATTACAATCGCAGCATGCTGCAATTGTTTTCTCGGTCCGATTAGGGCTGAGAAAATAAATCGCTCATGTGTGCTGACACACAGGCTAATATTGGTCCGAGTGGAATGCGATGTTTTATCACACTCCACTCGCACCGTTTTTCTCGCCGTGTGTTTTAGGCCTTACCAAAAAAATTTACAAAATCAGTTTTTTAGGGACCACATCACATTTGAAGTGACTTTGAGAGGCCTAGGTGACAGAAAATACCCAAAGGTGACACCATTCTAAAAACTGCACCTCTCAAAGTACTCAAAACCACATTCAACAAGTTTATTAACCCTTCAAGGGCTTCACATGAACTAAAGCAATGTGGAAGGAAAAAATGAAAATTTTATTTTCCCACAAAAATGTTACTTTAGCTTCAAATTTTGAATTTTTACAGGGGTAACAGGAGAAAATTCACCCTACAATTTGTTGTGCAATTTCTCCTGAGCACGCAGATACCTCATATGTGGTGGAAATCTACTGTTTTGGCGCACGCCAGGGCTCGGAAGGAAAAGAGCACCATTTGAATTTTAGATCGCAAAATTGTTTGGAATAGATAGCAAACACCATGTTACATTTGGAAAGCCATACATGTGAGCTCTTATTTTTGAGGGACGAGTTGACATTTCTATTGGCACCATTTTTGGGCATATAACATTTTTGGTTCGTTTTTTATTCCCATTTTTGGTAAGTAAAATTAACATGAAACAGCAATTCAGGAATTGTGCTATTTTTTTATGCCGTTCACTGTTTGGTAACAACATAGGTTTTTTTTGGGTCAGTATGGTTACAGTGATAGCACATTTACAAAAATGTAATTAAAGATTTCCATTAAAAATATAGCGGTTTAGCAGGTTAATAAAGTTGGTATATACCCCATAATGGGGTATATACCAACTTTATTAACCTGCTAAACCGCTATATTTTTAATGGAAATCTTTAAATAAATTTTTGTACTTTTATTACACCCTGAAGATTGCGCTGGATTTTCCTTTTTCTTCTATTTCCCGACATTTATCAGCCAAGCCTTCTGTGCGCTGCATCCGAACAGGGAGTGGTGAATAGCAGGATCGGTGAGCAGATTTTTTCTCTTTTTTCTGTTTGAATAGCACATTTACGGTATTTTTTTATGTTTTGACGCTTTTACACAAAAACTATGTTAGAAAAAATACATTTTTTTGCATTGCTGTGTTCTCACAGCTATTATGTTTTTATTTTATATTTGTTTTTATATAAAGGAATGTATTTTTAGGTATTTTTTTTGTGATTATTTACATTTTGCAACGCCCCCGTCGTATGTGCAGCACGTTCAATTTGTTGAACGTGTCGCACAAACGATTAACACGTACTTACCCGTCCATACGACCTCGATGTGGGCGGCGAACATACACTTCCTGGAGTGGGAGGGACGTTCGGCGTCACATCGATGTCACGCGGCAGCCAGCCAATAGAAGCGGAGGGGCGGAGCTGAGTGGGACGTAAACATCCCACCCACCTCCTTCCTTCCGCATTGCCGGCGGGAGCCGCAGGACGTAGGTAAGATCTGTTCATCTGTTCTGCGATGTGTGCTACCCCGGGTACGATGAACAACTTGACGTTCAATTTTTAGGAATTGAACGACGTGCATGCGATGAACGTTTTACCGTTCAATCGCACGTAGCTGTCACATGATACAATGTAACTTACGATGCTGGATGTGCGTCACTTACGACGTGACCTCGCCGACACATCGTAAGATATATTGTAGCGTGTAAAGCGCCCTTTAGTCTGATTGCTGGTATAATGCATTGCCATTTAGCAGCAGCATAGCAATGCATTATACTGTCAGTGTCAGGCTTCAGATCGCCTGTCAAACTGCTAGAGGCTGGGTCTTAAGGCCGCTTTACACACAACGACATCGCTAACGCGATATCGTTGGGGTCACGGAATTCGTGATGCACATCCGTTCTCATGAGCGACGTCGTTGCGTGTGACACGTACGAGCAACCGCTAACGATCAAAAATACTCACCTTATTGTTGATCGTTGACACGCTGTCCATTTCCCAAATATCGTTGCTGTTGCAGGTACGATGTTGTTTGTCGTTCCTGCGGCAGCACACATCGCTATGTGTGACACCGCAGGAACGAGGAACCTCACCGTACCTACGGCCGCCCGCAATGAGGAAGGAAGGAGGTGGGTGGGATGTTACGGCCGCTCATCTCTGCTTCTATTGGGTGGCCGCTTAGTGACGTCACTGTGACGCCGAACGAACCGCCCCCCTTAGAAAGGAGGCGGTTCGCCGGTCAAAGCGACGTCGCTAGGCAGGTAAGTAGTGTGACGGGTCCCAGCGATGCTGTGCGCCACGGGCAGCGGTTTGCCCGTGACGCACAACCGACGGGGGCAGGTACGCTCGCCAGCAATCTCACTAGCGAGATCGCAGCGTGTAAAGTGGCCTTTACAGGCCCCCCGTACATGGCAGACCGTGAGGTCATCATGTGACCTCCGGCTGCCATGACAAGCATCGACTCAACCGTAATCATGCCACAGCAGAGCTGGAGAGGTAAGAGAGGAAGCTCACTGCTTCTCTGAAACTTCTATGTGCCATGATCAATAGCGATCACGGCACATAGAAAATCGCAAATGGCTAACATCACCAGGACCTGATGTCATCTCCGGGCGGGATTACTGTTCAGCACTGGAAACCCGGCAATTGTGGCATGCAGGGGGGGGGGGGTTCGCAATCCCGTCCTGTCCGTGGATCATAATTAAATGTCAGCGCTGGACAAAGCCCAGCAAGCGCCAACGTTTATTTGCGGTCAGCGGTCTTGAATCGGTTAAGGTCTCTAAATTTTTTAATATTTATTTAGATTTTATTTAGGGTAAACATTTTTTCCACATTACAAACAAGAAAATGGTATCTCTCATGTGTGAATTCTCTGATGGTTAACAAATTCTGACTTATGAGAAAAATATTTTTCATAATATGAGCGTAAAAGTGGCTTCTTTCCTGCATGAGTCCTCTCGTGTCTAACGATATCCGATTTATCAGTAAAACATTTTCCACATTCCGAACATGAAAACGGCTTGTAGCCTGTGTGACCTCTCAGATGTTTAACAAGCGAAGATTTCTGTGCAAAACATTTCCCACATTCCAGACATGGATACGGCTTCTCTCCTGTGTGAATTCTTTGATGCTTAACAAGAGCTGATTTTTGGACAAAGCATCTCCCACATTCCAAACATGAAAACGGTTTCTCTCCTGTATGAATTCTTTGATGTTCAACGAGGACTGATTTTTGGGTAAAGCATTTCCCACATTCGCCACATGAATACGGACGCGCATCGTTGTGAGTTTTCTTGTGTTTGGAAAGACTTGAATTGTGTTTAAAAATTTTACCACATTCAACACATGGAAATAATTTACCTCTGCTGAGACCTACATTTTTGTCAAGGGAGGGTTTGTTACGATCACAATGATCAGATAATGGCTCTCTGCTGTGATTAAGTAAGGCTATATTTGGATCAATGGTCAGTTTTTGAGATTTATCATGGTCCATATTGTCTTCTGCTCCATAATTAGAAGGTAACAGGAGAGGTCTCTTCAGGTCTATGGTGAAGTCATCTGCTGGAGAGAAAATAAGTTAATTATTTTCTGTTTTTCTAAAATCTAGTCAGTCAATCTATAAGATTCATACCAAAAAGCTTCCACTACTGATGAGCGAGCACTAAGATTCTTGGGTGCGTGGCACTGGTAACGTGCTGTTGGATGCTTGGATGGGTGCGACTCGAGTATCGAGTATAATGGTAGTCAATGGTAACTACTCGTTACCAATACCAAGAACCAGAGCCTGGTAGTGCACATTCATCACTACTTCCCAAATTCTAGAATGTTGTGCTAGTTATTATAATAATATTAGTGAAACAAATTCAAATGATCATGATTTATATAGTCATGACAGAAAACCTTGTACATGCAATAATAAAAGTGGATCTCTCTCCACAGTATTATCCTTACATTAGAACATCAGCAAAATAAATACTACCCAAATTGCCAATCAGTGGTTCACTACAGGATTTATTTTTTTTAATCTTTTTGGAAGTGGTATAAGAGCTTGTTCATACTTTGTGATGGGAAAAAAAGCAATGTTTTAAATTGTAAGTATTTTTATTCAGATTTGGTGCAGTTTATTGTGCAGATTGTTGCCCAAATCTGCATGTCTATCCTTATGCTAGCAAAGTCAATGAGAATTCTGAACTGCTGTGCGCACGTTGCTTTTTTTTTCCTTGCAGATTTGGGGGCAGAAAGAAAAAAAAACAGCATGTCAATTGTTGGTGCGTTTTTTTTCCTGCATTTTGCACTCCTTCCACCCAATAATTTGACTTTAAAAAAAAAAACAAAACAAATGGCACAAAAACGCATTTTACTGCCACAAGGTGCGTTATTTGGTGCAGAAAATGTCTGCATCTAATCTGCAACTTTCGCACATACCCTTACTGTTTAAGCAACCCGATTTAGATTTCTGAAACATCATGCACACTCTGGTTGAGAATTGCAAGGAACATAAGCAGAACAGTTTTTTTTCAAATCTGCAGTACGTTAGCTCTTTCAATGTAAATGGGGAAAAAAAACGCATGTAAAAATTAATCAAAAGTGTGCATTATTTTACGTGTTTTTCCTATTATCACCTATTTTTTGCTGCAAAAAAATACTCTACTCTTTCTGGGATTTTCTATCCAGTGGGCGGGTCTATCAGTGACTGACAGCTATCATTGTGCATACAGAGATAGCTGTCAATCACTGATAGGACTGCCCACTGGGCTGAAAAATCACAGAAAGCAGAGGATTAAATCACAGGTTATACTCAATCTTTTCTCACTAAACTATGTATCAATCTACTCAGCTCCTGCTGCTCTGTAACATACTGCCTGAAGAAAGGACTGCATTTTAATGGTGACAAGTTCCTTTATAGGCTAGTTACTATACCTCCATCCAATGTCAAGAAGGGAAAATTTAATAACATCAACCATACTACAAGAAATATTACACTTTCTTCTATATTTCTACACCATAGTGCAGGTAGATACTAGGTCAAAAACCGGAGGTAGACAATTGTAGGAATGAAAATGCAAGTGAAAATGCAAGCTGAGGAGGTGCACTTATATTCTCACTTTCCAAATTATCCTGGGCAGAAGAATAAGTTATGTCTAATCTAATGTCTATTATTAATATGTATAGAAATCCTCTAAATTAAGTAGATCCAATTCACATGAAACACAATAGGTTATAAAAAAATATATTAACTCGCACACAATATAAATAAAAATCTTTATTTTAGAATTCTCAACTGATCTATAGGCACGGTGGCTCAATGGTTAGCACTGCAGTCTTGCAGCGCTAGGGTCCTGGGTTCAAATCCCACCAAGGACACCATCTGCAAGGAGTTTGTATGTTCTCCCTGTGTTTGCGTGGGTTTCCTCCGGGTACTCCAAAGACATACAGATAGGGACTCTAGATTGTGAGCCCCAATGGGGACAGTGTTGCCAATGTATGTAAAGCGCTGTGGTATTAATAGCGTTATATAAAATTATTATTAATATATAAAAGATACAAAAACATAAAGAAGCACTTGTCACGGTCGTCTCTCAGCTGTAAGAGATTAGTGACAGGTTGTGGGTCTGAATCTCACTTTACCCGTTGAGACTCTGCTATTTAAATGTAGTTTTCTTTCCTTTTGCACAGGGTGGGTTAATGTCTGTTTGCTTTGCAGCAGCCTCAGACTGTAGATCAGGTGTTGCCGGTTTGGACCACTCCCAGTCCCTTTATATACCTTCTGCTACCAGCAGAGGGTGCCGGTTATTCTTGATTCATTTTGATTCTGGTCTTGAAGGAAATGCTGAAACCCTCTCTTCAAGTTGCTTTTGTGGATGCAGCAATCTGTTGTAGCATTTCCCCGAGTGTCTTCCTTTCCTGGTGTGTTTCAGTGCAGCAGTGAGGCTAGCTTCCGTCACCTGCCCACTTCCTAGCCAGGAACTATTATAGGGTCATCTTAGGGCTTCAGGTTCTGGCTCGACAAACAGGTTAGGAACCTGTATAGGGACTGACAAAGTGCAGGGTACAGCGGCAGGTAAGTGAGGAGGTGCCCATCTTCCCTCTCACTAGTGCTAGGGCTCACCGTTGTTAAAGTGTTCCCGGTGTACCCTTGTTTGTCGTATCTCCCGTTTAGTTGTGTTTTTGGCCTCAAGCTGGACATCCCCTAGTCTGAGCGTGAACGCACTCAAACATTTTTTCTTTGTGCATGTACAATGCTTGCCATTAATATTCTGTCTGATCCCACCTCAGTTACATCCATCTCTCCCTTCATTGTGGGAAGTTGGGTCACGTGATTTGTCTGACAACTAGTACAGTACATGGACTAATCTGTAGTCAGCATGTCAGTCTCTGATTCTTGAGAAATACAGAAAAATAATTTATTAAATCCCTCATGACGACTCAAACGTTATCCCACTCTACTCTCCCTGTTCCTCTCTACGTCTCCAAAGCAGCTAAAGCTATAGATGTAAACTGATAAAACTTTCTGGGGGGAAAAAAAACCACAGACTGCTGAATATACATCATATAGCATACACAAACTGCTGTATACATATCATAGGTTACAGAGACCGCTATATATTCATCACATAGGAGATACAGAATGCTGTTTGTACATCACATTGGATACTGAGACTGCTGTATATACATCATGCATCATACACAGACTGTATACATCCCAATATATACTCTAAGACTGATGCATATGCATCGCATAGGAGACACAGACTGTTGTATATATATATCATATAGGATAGAGACTCTGCTTTTTACATCATACAGGATACACCGAGACTATTGTACACACCGTACATAGGATACAATGAGCCTGCTGTATACATCACATATGATACACAGACTCTGTTGTCTCCGTTTGGTGACAGCAATTCTATATCACTAATCTATTACTGGCTGTCATTAGACAGGAACAAGAATAATCTGATGAGACTCTAGCATTACATTAATGTAGTCTGCATTAGGGGAACCGTATCTGAGATGAACAAGGATTCACGATGGCAGATAAACCAGGAATGGAATATGAACTAACACAGGTGTACGCAAGACATACACAATATAAGTCTCCTTTATTCTTTAATAATATACTAAGTTGCACATTATACATGCATTTTGTTTGCAGAGGTACTTCTTTAATGAACAAATGCTCTTTAAGAGAATATGTATGTTAACAGGATTTATGCATAAACATTCCAGACACTACAAATATATGAACGGACTCTCTGCTTTGTGGCTTTGTTGATGTTTATTACAAAATGATTTATGGGTAAAACCTGACCCACATTGCAATCATGACTATGGCTTCTCCTGAGTGTGGATTCTCTGATGATGAATTAGAATAGATTTCCGTGAAAAATCTCTCCCACATTCTGTGCATGAATACGGCCTCTCTTTTGTGTGAATTCTCCGATGGGTAACAAGATTTGATTTGTGGGCAAATTTTTTCCCACATTCCAAACATGAAAATGGTTTCCCCAGTATATGTATTTTATGATGTTCAACAAGAGCTGCTCTCCGACTAAACAGTTTCCCACATTCCACACATGAAAATGGTTTCTCTCCTGTGTGAGTTCTCTGATGATCAACAAGGCCGGATTTCTGAGCAAATTTTTTTCCACATTCTGAACATGAAAATGGTTTCTCCCCTGTATGAATTTTCTCATGTTCATTAAGAGCTGATTTCTGTGCAAAACATCTACCACATTCTGAACATGAAAAAGGCTTTTCCCCTGTATGAATTCTCTGATGTGTCTCAAGATGATGTTTCCGTGAAAAACATTTTCCACAATGTTCACATGAAAATGGTTTCTCCCCTGTGTGAATTAACTGATGTCTCTCTAGGTGCTGCTTACGTGCAAAACATTTTCCACACTCTAAACATAAAAATAGCTTCTTGTCTGTGTGATGTTCAACAGCACTAGATTTTCGGATTACACACTTCCCACATTGTGAACATGAATACGATGGTTCATTGCTAGAAGTTCTATTGTCCAGAGAAAGATTCAAGTTCTTTGTAAAACCTCTCCTGCACTCAGAACATGGGACTATTTCCCACGACTCTCTGCTGTGAAGAGCTGGGGGTATTTTGGGGGTATTATGGCGTCCTCTATATTTATCTTGACTGATTTTAGGATTTTCTGTTTTATAATCTGGAAATAAAATAAAATGTTCTTCTGGGTTCCTGGCACAGTCATCTGCTGAAGAAAAAAATACTTTTAAAATGTTATTGTGAATCTTTTTATTTATATTCTTATAGAAAGTTTTCCACATAATGTATTTGTTCATGTGAAATTAAAATAGCTATTGCCTCAAATCAAATACGGTAAGTGCTTTCCTGTGATACCCAAATGATTACAGATTACACAAACTAAAAACCTTAAGGGGGTTTGACCGGTGTAAAATGATGTCTGCAGTCATTCTATGTGACTAAAGACTTATAAATCCTCCCAGGGCACACACTCACTCAATACAAGTGTATGGCTGGGTGCGTCTGTTTAGTAGTTATTTCAAACATTGATAGGATCAAACACAAAAAAAGGGGTGCCATGAAAGGAATCAAACATAACAAATCATCGTCCAGAATTTATATTTCAACGCGTTTCAAAGATAGAAACAAAATCACATTACCTTGTGTTTGGTCTTGAAGGAGACTTCTATCTCTGAAACGTGTCAAAATAATAAATCATCATCCAGGGTTTCTAAGTTTGATTCCTTTCACGACACCCCTTTCTCCATGTGTTTGATGCTACAACTGTTGCGCAAGGTCTACTAGACAGACGCACTCACTACACTTGTATTGATTGAATGTGTGCACTGGGAGGATTCCTTACATGGCAGCGCCGTTTTAACCCCTTTCTCCTCTATCGTGCTCTTGTCTTTCCAGTATTTGGTTTGCAATAAATTTGTATTGAGCGATGCCACGCCCACTAGTTGGGTTCTGACCGGAAACATTCATAATGCACAATTGTGTTCACGTGACCGCCGTTCCGCTCAGAAACTGGCGAATCCTCGCAGCGCATAATGTGTGCGCTAGGAGGATCAAAAGCTTGTAGTCAAAGAGTGACTGCAGACTTACCATTTAAGGCCCTGTGCGCACGGGAAAACGGAATTTTCTTAAGAAAATTCCGCAGGGTCTGAAAGATTACTGCACCCGCGGTAAAAAAAACGCGGCAAACCGCACCCGAAAACCGCATTCGGTTTTACCGCGGAATTGCCGCATGCGGGTTGGTACATGTGATTTAATGCATTCAATGCAATAAAGCACATTGGAAGAAAAAAAAAAAAAGTTATTTCCTTCTGAGATAGATAGCAGACAGTTAGATAAATAGACAGATAGAAGAATAGAAAGAGGACAGATCGCTGCATTTCTCCCAAGCGGTAATGTGAGTTCACATTACCGGCCATGGGAAATGCCCTGTGGTTACCTCTGCTGTCTCACTGTGAGGCTGCATTCAGCAGTGTGTCAGTGTCAGTCGCGGCTGGATGCAAGCAGCGCAGGACGTGGATTACGCCGGAGCTGTGTGTTTCGGGGGATTAATAAACGGGTGAACCAGGGGCTTTTTTGTGTTTTAATTAAAATAAAGGATTTTTCAGCATGTGTGTTTATTCACTTTACTTACGGGTTGATCATGTCAGCTGTCACATAGACGCTGCCATGATCAAGCCTGGAGTTAATGGCGGCGATGCGCTGCCATTAACTCGTTATTACCTGGATAGCCACCGCATCACGGCATCTGGAAGAGCCGAGGACACTCTGGGACAGTCTCATAATGCATGCGACAGTCCCGGGGCTGCTGCGGCTGATATTCTCGGCTGCGGGAGGGGGGGGGACATTAACCCTGCCCCCCGCCCCCTCCCCAGCCTGAGAATACCGGGCCGCTGCTGTGTGCTTACCTCGGCTGGACGGTAAAAGTACGGCGGAGCACACGTGTTTTTTTTTTTTTTTTCTATATTTCCGTTTGATTTGTATGTGTATTCTACATGTCTGTGTGTGAGTGTGATGTGTGTGTGTTTACTCTCTTCTCCGCTTCCTCTTCCTGTAATGACATCACTTCCCTGCGGGATTTCACGATTACATTGCAGTCAATGGAGTGAAATCCCGCAGCGACTTGCGGAAAAGAAGTGACATGCAATTGTTTTTGCTGCGGGAATCCCGCAGCAAAACATGCAGCTGTCAAATTCCGCATAGTGCGCACAACATTTTTTTTCCCATAGGTTTTGCTGGTGATTCACTGCAGAGATGTTATGAACATTTTCTGCAGCGAAACATGCAGCAAAACCGCAGGAAATCCGGTAAGTGCGCACAGGGCCTTAGACCAAATAACCCCTTTAAAAAGGGATTTTAAATATTATAGCATTGATGACCTATCCTTAAAATAGGTCATCAATACCAGATTGGTGCAGGTCTGACTCCCCGCACCCCCACCGATCAGCTGTTACCAGATCCAGCAACAGTGGGATGTAAACTGTATATCTGATGTCTTTATATGTATGCCAAAATAAAACATGACTGCATGTGAAACAAACTGGCCAAAAGCCTCAGTCTAAAGGGGGCTTTACACGCAACAACATCGCTAACGAGATGTCGTTGGGGTCACGGAATTCGTGATGCACATCCGGTCTCGTTAGCAACGTCGTTATGTGTAACACATACGACCGACCGATAACGATGTAAAATACTTACCAAATCGTTGATTGTTGACACGTCGTCCATTTCCCAAATATCGTTCCTTGTTCTGGACGCAGGTTGTTCGTCGTTCCTGAGGCATCACACATCGCTATGTGTGACACCCCAGGAACGATGAACACCACCGTACCTGCGTCCTCCGGCAACGCGGTGGGCGTGACTTTCCTGCGGCTGCTCTCCGCCCCTCCGCTTCAATTGGACGCCTGCCGTGTGACGTCGCTGTGACGCCGCACGAAACGCCCCCTTAGAAAAAAAGGGGCTGTTTGCCGGCCAGAGGGACGTCGTTAGGAAGGTAAGTCCGTGTGACGGGTAGCAGCGAGTTTGTCCACCACGGGCAACGATTTGCCCGTCACGCACAAACGACGGGGGTGGGTGCGAACGCTAGCGATGTCGCAGCGTGTAAACCCCCTTTAGGGCCTGATTCACCAAAGCTTTTATGTTAGTACTCCGGTGTAAAAAAAAAAAAACAAACAAAACTTTGAAAAGTAACACAATTTTGGCAAAACTGGCAGCTTTGCTAAAATGATGCAAGTTTTGGCAATCTTATGCCATTTCCGCACAGGACTGCCAAAGTGGGTAGAGCTGGGGCAGAATAGGATGTGGTTAGTAGCCAGGAGCACATGGATCTTCATGAATCAGGAACAAAGAGGTCTTTACAAAAAGTATTTCTAATGTTCCTTTGATATGCTAATGAACGCATGGACTAGTCACAAAGGCGTTAATTCCCCCAACTAGTCCACCCTCTTAGCATATTAGCATGCCCACAGGGGCGTAATAACATGCGATTCAATGCGCAGAATCATCAGAGGTGATGCATGTACATGTGTACGTTGGCACGACCTCAGACGCCGGGTTTATGGTCAGTGTGCATGATCAGAAGTCAAGACACTTCCAGTCATGCGCACTAAATCTCTCTGAAGCCGAGACGCATAAATCCGGACTCAGTGCGCATGACCAGAAGTGAGGTGACGTCTGATCATGCGCACTGCCCGGCATCTGATGCCGTGACAACAGACACAGGTACACGCGTCACCGCTGATGACACTGGCAATGGGTATTCAATAGTATGTTAGCATGTTCGCACACCCACAGGGGCATGCTAAGAGGGCAAACTAAGGGAATTAACGCCCTTGTGACTAGTCCCCTCGCTCATTAGCATATGAAAGGATCTTTAGAAACACTTTTTCTAAAAGATCTCTTTATCTATGCTACTAGATGCTGGGACAGTTAGGCAGGGATTAGCAATAAGAACCCAGAACTGCTCATGGTTCTGGGTGCATATTGCACTTGACAAGTTCCCTTTAATGACAATCTCAACAGCTCTCAACCAAAACACATACAGCTGTCACTTCAGGCCCGATTCACACACCAGTGTTGGTTAAAAATGACTTAATGACAAAATGTATGATTGGTGGAGGAAAATTGAACTAGATGGACCTAGGTCTTTTTTCAACCTATGTACAGTGGGTACGGAAAGTATTAAGACCCCTTTAATCTCTTCACGACCGGCCGATTTTTAGCTTTCTGGGGTTTTTTTCGCCATTCTTCTTCCGAGAGTTTTAACTTTTTTATTTTTCAGTCAATATGGTCATGTGAGGGCTCATTTTTTGCGGAAGGAGCTGTACTTTTAAATGAAACCATAAGTTTTACGATATAGTGTACTGGAAAACGGCAAAAAAATTCCAAATGCTGAAAAATTGCAAAAAAAGTGCGATAGCACTATTGTTTTTGGGATATTTTATTCACTGTGTTCACTATATGGTAAAACTGATATGTGGGTGTGGTGCCTCAGGTCAGTGTGAGTTCGTAGACACCAAACATGTATAGGTTTACTTTTATATAAGGGGTTAAAAAAAAAACGGAAGTTAGTCCAAAAAAAAAAATGGCGCAGGTTTTACACTATATTCCGTGACCCATAGCATTCTTATTTTTCGGGATCTATGTCTCAGTGACTGCTTATTTTTTGGGTCTCGAGCTGACGTTTTTAACTGTACCATTTTTGCGCAGATGCTACGTTTTGATTACCTGTTATTGCATTTTGCGCAAAATTTATGGCGACCAAAAACGTAATTTTGGCATTTGGAATTTTTTTTGACGCTACGCAGTTTACTGATCAGATTAATTGATTTTATATACCAAATGTGTGTATATTTTTTAACCCTTTCACTTTCAATGGGGGGAAAGGTGGGTGATTTGAACTTTTAGGTTTTTTTTTTAATTTAAAACTTTTTTTTTTTCATTTTACTAGTCCCACTAGGGGACTATATTGATCAACAATCCGATCGCTCTGCCCCATCTGCTGATCACAGCTATACAGCTATACACAGCAGATACGTTCACTTTCTGCTTCACTTGGCTCCGGGCCGAGTGAAACAAAGTAATTCATGGCATGTACAGGAGTAATCACATGACCCTCTGCTACCATGACAACCACCGGAAGTCAAGTGATCACATCACGTGACTTCCCGTATCGGCCGGTAAGTAAATGTGTACCGCCGATGCCGTTATAATGGCGCTGTCACATATTGACAGCGCCATTTAAGGGGTTAAACGGCACGAGCAGATAACGATTCTGCTCGTGCCTAGCAGGCACACATCTCAGCTGTGAAAATCAGCTGAGAAGTGCGTCGATCAGTGCATGCTGCCGGCGGCAGACCGTGGGCAGTAACATTATAACCGCTAGGACGTAATATTACTGCCTGCGGTCGTTAAGGGGTTACATTTTTCACTCTTTGTTTCATTGCAGCCATTTGGTAAATTCAAAAAAGTTCATTTTTTTCTCATTAATGTACACTGTACACCCCATCTTGACAGAAAAAAAACCAAAACAAAACAGAAATGTAGAAATTTTTGCAAATTTATTAAACAAGATAAACTGAAATATCACATGATCATAAGTATTCAGACCCTTTGCTCAGACACTCATATAGGTCACATGCTGTCCATTTCCTTGTGATCCTCCTTGAGATGGTTCTGCTTCTTCATTAGAGTCCAGGTGTGTTTAATTAAACTGATAGGACTTGATTTGGAGAGGAACACACCTGTCTATATAAGACCTCACAGCTCACAGTACATGTCAGACCAAATGAGAATCATGAGGTCAAAAGGATCTGCCCAAGGAGCTCAGAGACAAAATTGTGGCAAGGCACAGATGTGGCCAAGGTTACAAAAGAATTTCTGAAGTACTCAAGGTTCCTAAGAGCACAGTGGCCTCCATAATTCTTAAATGGAAGACGTTTGGGACCATCAGAACTCTTCTTAAACCTGGCCATCCAGCCAAACTGAGCAATTGTGGGAAAAGAGCACAGCAGACAGTCTTTTTTTTGTGGTTGATGAGGTTTGCGCACATTTCTGGAGGAATTTTAGTCCACTCCTCTCTACAGATCATTTCTAAATCATTAAGATTTTGAGGCTGTCGCTTGGCAACTCGGAGCTTCAGCTCCCTCCATACGTTTTCTATGGGATTAAGGTTTGGAGACTGGCTAGGCCACTACATGACCTTAATGAGTTTATTTTTGAGCCACTCTTTTGTTGCCTTGGCTGTATGTTTTGGGTCATTGTCGTGCTGGAAAACCCAGTTTCATTGGCAAACTTCAGATGGACCTGCACATGTGTCTTCTTGAGCAGTGGGACTTTGCGGGCACTGCAGGATTTTAATCCATTACGGCGTAATGTGTTACTAATGGTTTTCTTGGTGACAGTGGTCCCAGCTGCCTTGAGATCATTATACATACAAGTTCCCCCTGTGTAGTTTTAGGCTGATCTCTCACCTTCTTCAGGATCCTGGATACCCCACAAGGTGAGATTTTGCATAGAGCCCAAGATCGATGTCGATTGACAGTCATTTTGTATTTCTTCCATTTTCTTACTATTGCACCAACAGTTGTCTCCTTCTCACCCAGGGCCTTACTTATGGTTTTGTAGCCCATTCCAGCCTTGTGCAGGTCTATGATCAGACCCTTACATTACATACTGCATGTAAGGTCCGTGTGTTCAGGGTAGTGTGGTCTTCCGAGCAGTTGTGCATTACTACAGGTTTATTTCTATACCGTTCTCCCAATGATGTGCTTTACTCCCGATCTACAGGCTATTTTTTCTGCTCGCTCTCACTCACCACCAAAATCATATTAACTGACACATAAGCTTCTTATACTTAGAATTTCCTTTATTGCCTTTAGCAATCAATCAGAGCTTCTCTTAATGACCTGTAGCAAAATAGAAGCAGAGCTGGGATTGGTTGCTATAGGCCACCTGATATATATATATATATATATATATCCAGGCTGTCAAAACAGACAATATGTTACCTCACACATCCAAACAGTAGGCACATTTCTCCTGAAAACATAGTTTATGACGTTCCCTGAGTCATATGAGGTGGCTGTGCAAAATTTTGTGATTGCGGCGGTGCGGATTCCTTTAGTGGACGGACACACACACATACATGCATACAGCTTTATATGCTAGATTGAAGCTGACAAATTAAAGCCTACATTTTTGTCTCTCCATTGCCAGATTTATACTAATTTCCTTGCATAGAGAAATGATCTTCGCCTGTTTAACTGGAGGTCAATCATTGCCCACTTTTCACTGTAACTTTACTTAAGTAGCAAAGTAGGCCAGATGATAACATTTACATAGTTACATAGGATGAAAAAAGCCCTCGGTCCATCTAGTTCAACCTTCCTCCACCAATTCTACATTTGGTCACTAAGTCATTTATAACCAACAATGTTGTGTGTACTGAGGAAATCATCCAGCCCTTTTTTAATAGCTGGTATAGTACCTGCCATTACTACCTCTTGTGGTAGTGTATTCCACAGTCTGACCGCTCTAACTGTAAAGAACCCTTTCCTATTTAGCTGTCGGAATCACTTTTCTTCCACTCGCAGTGAGTGCCCCCTGGTCCTTAGTATTGTCTTGAAAGGACAGTCAGACAGTATATGGGGAGAGATCACAGCATTAGGCTGTGTTTGATTCTGAAGACCCTAAGCTGATACGGACATTATTCTCCTTGCACAAACTTGTGTGAAACTTGCCTTGTCCTTATGGCGTATTAGACATGCCTTGGGCAGTGCAGAGGCTAAGGTTGTATGGTGGTCTGGGTTTTGACTGGGGGCTGTGCTGCAATATCTGTAAAGAAAATGATAGACCTTGTGCCACGCGGTCTTAATTTCCACGTCATACAATTTCCTTATAAAGCACGGAGGTCCAAGAAGTAGTTTCAAAGGAAATAATACTGAAGTGCAGTTTCTTACTTTTCAGAAGAACATTTAAGACAAGGTTATGGAGCAGCCTGACCGCGGAGGATACGCCACTTCTCTCCATATAGCAGTTATCACTCACCTGCACAGACATCCTCAGGAACATCCTCCTCCTTACACGGACAATCAGTCATCACATAAATCTTCTCACCAGTGGCTAAAGACTCAGCTTTAATATTAAACAGCTCTTCACCCTAATGTCATGTGAAGAAATAGTGCAAAATTCAGAAAATTAAGTATCCTGGCAGTGCAGCGTTACATAATAAGACTGCAACAAGAACATTTGGAAATGGTAATGGCATAAAATTGTGTAAATTACAGACTTTACTTAAAGGGAACCTGTGACCACTTTTTTGGTCTATAGGCTGCGGCCACCACCACCGGGCTCTTATATACAGCATTCTAACATGCTATATATCAGAAACCAGACCGCTGTGTAGAACATAAAACACACTTTATAATACTCACCCAACAGTCGCTCTGCGGTGGATGTGGCTCAGATGGGCGTCTTCGTCCTCCGGTGCAGGCGCCGCCTCTTTCGGCCATCTTCGACCTCTTTCTGAAGCCTGCGTGCATGACACATTTATGTCATACACACTCACCGGTCCTGCAAATGCGCACTACAATACTTTGATCTGCCCTGCTTAGGACCTGAATGCCGGCGAGTGTGTAAGACGTAGGACGCGTTGTACACCGTGGCTTCAGAAGATGGAGGACGAAGATGGCCGTAAGAGGCAGCGCCGGCACCAGAGGACGAAGACGCCCATCTGAGCCACATCCACCGCAGCGACCGGTTTAGTTGAGTATTATAAAGTGTTTATGTTCTCACAGCGGCCTGGGCTCTTATATACAGCATGTTAGAATGCTGTATATAAGAGCCCGGTGGTGGTGGCCGCAGCTTATAGGGCAAAAAAGTGGTGACAGGTTCCCTTTTAAAGGGAATGCGTCATTTACATTTTATTTATACAAATTAGAACCAGATACTGCCACATTCTTGTTTTCTAACGCATGAATATGTTTTAATTTCAAATCTTTTCAATTTTCTGTACGTAGTTATAGAGGAGGGAGAGGTGATAAACTGTCCCCATCACGTTATATTGGTGTGATCGAGTCTATCCACCTCACGCTTTCTAGCAGAGGTCTTATTTATTACATCAGTTATTAATTATTACATTGTAATCCTGCTGGGTAAAAATCCAGAAATCTCTGACCACTGAGTGTCATTAGGACTATATCTGATTCAGCTCTTGTGGTAATGAGAAGGCTGCTGAAAAGTGATCAAAGTCTTTTTTTAATGTTTTGTTTGTTTTTTTTATTGACAGGAGTTTGCGACTAACTATATTTATCACATATTCAAAAGCAATGCTCTGTGTGGCAGATCTTACAATGGTGAGTGTTATCTCCTATAACTCCCCATCTTGGGCACACCCTGAACCTTTTACAGACCTCCTTCGCACCACTGTAGATTAAAGTACCACTTTGAGGTTTTGTTTTTTTTTCATTCCATCACTGGATGTTTGCTGTGTGTAGTAAAACACTTACCAGTTGCCACATTCTGCCATTTCCAGCATGGCTCCTTGCCTCTTCTGCACCATGTGACCGGAGTTGTGACTGGTAGTGATCTGTCAGTCGCGAACGATCCGACAAAAAGATGCGGCTCCCTGCAATGACTGACAGGAGCCGGATCACCAAAGTGAGCAACTAAAATCACTAAACTGCTCTTTTCGCCGCTGAAACCCCACCCACCCGCGTCTAAACCCCGCCCACTCCGCGATCTAATCCCTTGTAAGTGGGCGGGGTTTAGCCGCGAGTGGGCATGGTTTCAGCGGCGTCACTATAATCCTAAATATGTGTTCACCTGGGGTGAACACATTTAGTAAGGAGCAGAGAACGCTCCTAATGAGCCGACTCTTTTTGGTGAGCGGAGCCATGAGAACCGGATCACTAAAAAGAGCCGGACTGCCCATCACTAGTGACTGGCCGGATAACTTCAATGCTGTACAGACCAGATGTCACTTCTCAATGCAAGTCCTAGGCTCTCATACACTTATATTAAATGGTAAATCCAAAGATTTTATTATTTCAGTGTATTAGGCTAAGAACTAACAGGCAGGTAGGTGTTAATTACTTGCATGTTCTACATGGGGATGAAGTCTGCCAGCTCAGATGGTGACTTACCTGCTTCATTTCACATCTCTTCAACAGAGCAGCACCTTTTTTTCCGGTTTTGCTCAGTTGGTGGGACATCACTGTAGACATGTCAACTGACAGCTGGCTGCCTGCAGTTAGGAAGCAGGGAGCTGGCTGTCAATCAACAGACACTTAGGGGTACTTTGCACGCTGCGACATCGCTAGCTGATTGCAGCGATGCCGAGCGCGATAGTCCCCGCCTCCGTCGCAGATGCGATATCTTGTGATAGCTGCCGTAGCGAACATTATTGCTACGGCAGCTTCACATGCACTTACCTGCCCTGCGACGTCGCTCTGGCCGGCGACCTGCCTCCTTCTTAAGGGGGCGGGTTGTGCGGCGTCACAGCGACGTCACACGGCAGGCCGCCAATAGAAGCGGAAAGACGGAGATGAGCGGGATGTAAACATCCCGCCCACCTCCTTCCTTCCGCATTGCCGGCGGCCGCAGGTAAGCTGCAGTTCATCGTTCCCGGGGAGTCACACGGAGCGATGTGTGCAGAATCGGGAACAATGAACAACCAGCGCGCAGAAGGACGATCTTTTTTTGAAAATGAGCGACGTGTCAACGAGCAACGATAAGGTGAGTATTTTTGCTCGTTCTCAGTCGCTCGTAGCTGTCACACGCTACGATATGTCAAACGATGCCGGATGTGCGTCAATAACAACGTGACCCCGATGACATATCGTTAGATATATCGTAGCGTGTAGCGGGGCCTTTAGCCCTTGCGATGTGCAGATAAGACCATATCACGTCATTGCTGCACACAGCTCTACTTCCCACATTCTCAAAGGTTTCAATTCAGTCAAACTGTACTGTATGCAGATGGAGAAAAGAAGCATTTCATCACGGATTGCTGGACGGTACAAACGTTAATAGCCGCCTGACCTGCAGGACATAGTCTGCGCTGTTGTAACTAAAAAGCTCTAGTGGTGGAACCACAATAATGCTGCATATCTTGTCACACATTTAAGTTTAAAAAAGTAAAGGAAACCCCAAGTGTAATATTCTTAGATTCTCACATATATGGACATATCGATGTATAACCTTCATGCAAACTGCAGAAAAAGCAGATTTAACCTACACGAGTCAAATAACCAATTACTGGTGATTCAAGATAACAGTGAGTGCTGTTTTGCTACAAGACACTGTACATGCATGAGCACCCAATTGTCATTGTCTTCTGTAGAACATAGAATTTGAAGATTAATATCGGATGAAGCCGATCTGAAACTTCTGATTAGAGCTTTACCAGAGAGAAGACAGTCAGGGCAGGGATGATGGGGCAGAGAATCGCTATTTTACGTACAAATCCTTAATGTGATAATCGTCCAGATTTGTGGGTGAAAAAGACGTTCTTTGTAAAATCAATATAAAAACCGCATCAGCTGCATGTGTTTTTGGCAGCCTCATAACTATAACAGTGCACACCATTTGGTCTTGATCTTACAGGAACTCTTCTTATTTGAGACTTATTTTGAGTTGCTCTTTGCTGTTGAAATGTGTGGTGTGAGTGAGCCTACATCTAAAGATCTGAATGAGAAATTCAGAACATTCTGCTACATATTTAGCAGTCTGGAAAATGCTTTATTGAAATCGCCAGCCATTAAGAAATACCAAATATTAACTTGCCCTTGTGTTAAAAAATAAAACCTTCCCATTTGGGATAGGGGATTTCGACTTGTTCTCATTGCTATTTCACATAAAGGGTTAAAGGGTATCCATACATTCAAGTAACTATTCAGAATAAGCCATTCTGTGTGCGTACATGAGTGTCATTGCATGCAGTATACAATTTTACTATTTTCCCCTTCGGCAGACTCTCACTCAACATGCAGTTGTCTCTGAGCTGGTGTGAGAAAACTAGCTGCTATGTGGTCTCCTACACACAGCACGATGATGATGCCTCTCAAGGGGACGTGCTATAGTAAGATGCTGCCAATTCATTAACAGGCATCTGAAAAGTTGAGTGCACCTTGCCACAAACTGTACTCCAGTCACCACTTGTCATGAATTTGCCATGACCCTGTCCCAGCCATTTGTCAGAGCTGGGCAAAAATGGCGTGAGAGAGCCAAAAGGTGCAAAAAATGTAGCCTTGAGTTGCACCAAATGTTTTGCGACTTTTAAAGCTTTTTATGCCAGAATACTGGTATAAAAGCTTTGATGAATCAGGCTTAGGATGTGTAACCTGACAACTGTGCTGGCAGTCTACCATAGCTGTTTTTTTTAGAATGGATGAAGAGTTCACATAGCAGCGAGGTGAGGAATAAAAGGACTCATAAGTGGACTCAACAAAAGCAGATTTCTCTGACTATATACATTATGTTCTATTGATTTTCATTTAAAGATTGTTGACAGGGGGGGCGGAGCTAGCCGATGGCAAGATAAGAAGCAGGGAGACAGAGCTCCTGCTTACCTGACAATACAAGGAGACACAGAGACCGACCATAAGGAACAGGAGACAGGCGATGGTGCGCAGGAGAGGGCGGACAGTGGAGGCAGCGGCAACGGAGGAAGAAGAAGCGGGAATTCCCCGTTATTTCAGCTCCCAGACTGAGCGGCAGACCAGCAGTGCCCTAATCAAGATGGCGTCGGCTGGGAGACACACACGGTTGCAGGAGGATTTGGAGGCCTCACAGGACCTGGACACCAATGCTGGTAGGGATACTGTGCCCCCGACCAGAGCCCCAAATCCACCAAACGGAGACCCACAGGGAGACCAATAAACTGTCAAGACAAGCTCCACAAAACACTCCAGACAGGGAAGGCCAGAATCCCAGGACAAAGGCCCCAGAGGCTGCAAATGCAGGGGGGAGGAGGAGTGTCACTGCTGCTGCTGCAGAACTTTCTCATAAGCAATCACAAAATAGCATGGCACAGCAGAGTCCTGGAGGGGGGCCCCCGACCTCAGCAACATGCAAAGGGAGGGAATGGGAGCCCAGTCCTGAATGTAACCCAGGGAGAGGATGAACCCTGGGACTGGAAAGAACACATAAGAGCTATACCAACAAGGAGGGAGATGGATTCCCTGCTTGGAGAGCTGAAAGCCTCACACAAACAGGATATGTACAACCTGCAATCAGAAATTAAGCAAGTGGGTCAGAGGATGACTGAAATAGAAGAAACACAAGAGCAAATACTCTCCCAAATAGATGCTCATCACCAAGTGTTGTCAGATCATTCCTTACAAATACAGGACATTCTAACCCTCTTGGATGACATAGAAAATCGCCACCGTCATAACAATCTACGCATAAGGGGGCTAAAGGAATCAGTGGAAGCAGCACAGCTAGAGGAGTGGGCTCAAAAATACTTCAACAATCTCCTCCAGAGAGACCCAGGGCAGCACATCAATATAGATCGGATCCA